>NC_035173.2:17451813-17525484 GCF_001659605.2 Manihot esculenta
AAAGGAGAGGTATGAGTAGGTGAAATAGGCTAGAACATGTTAGTGACCAATCTTCTTGTTCACTTTTTACTGTGATGATTGTTTGATATCGAAACATAGTCTTAACCTTCGAGAGAAATAAATTTGAATTATCATAATAACAGATTCAAGAGTTTTAAAGAAAGTTTAATTATCTAAACATTATGTAAGAGGGGATTGAAGATACAAGGAAAATACGCACATAAAATAGGTGATAGTTAGGAGATGGTAGGTGTGATTAAGGGGTTAATTTATCTCATTAATAACATATTAGTTACTCTAGCTAGGAAAAAATACGGAAGATTGTAGAGTCTATCAAACTTTTAAGAACATGACATAAATAGTGTATGAATTCCTAATGTACTTTTTGATAAATATTTCGATTCATCACTTGGAAGTGGATAGAGTTGCCTTTAAGATTATATTGAAGGTCTATGTTGGAAAACCGAATTAATCACTGCAATAGTTTATTCTTTTTTCCTTTTTGGAAGCATTTTTATATTTGATAAGATTAGATAAATTATTTTGGAGGAAGTGATATTATTTGAGATAATATTGTTATTTATTGGAAGTTTAGTTTTTATGTATATTGGTGATATAGTTAGATTTTAAACACTTTAATCGGTACAAGTAATTATTATTGATAGGTTATATTGATATCTGTTTATGTATAAATATGTGTATATATATATATATGTTTTGAATATTGGTATTTAGTTTCTTAATTGGATTGTGCAAAGTTAGCTATGAAAATATAATTATTTATGTTTCCTTAGTTATTTCCTGGATTCTAGATATAACCCTTATTCCTCCAATAGATTATTGAATAAATAAATAAGATTATTTTTGTATAGCATAGTGTGATATTGTGGTTGATTATTAGCAAGAATAAATTATGTTAGTATAAACTTTATGTTATTATCTATTGTTAAGAGCTACGTGGACCTGATCCTCTATTGGAGGTACGTAGGCAGCCTTCGGGTGCGGTCGAAATATAATATATGTTAAGACTTTAATTAGCAAATAGTAGCGATGTAAATTCAAGCCATATTAACAGATTTTCATGTTGAATAAATTACTTATTGGAAATTTAATAAGTTTAATATGACTAAAATAATTAACATACATATAATTATATTTATAAGAGTATAGATAAAAATAAAGCCACAAAAGAAATCACTGAATTAGATAAGATATAGGAGAACAATTTTCATAAAGAGACCATGAGTGAATTAGACCCTTAATATTGCCAAAACATTACTATAACTTAGGATAGAAGCATACAGAAGTACCTAAAATGAATAACTTGGAAAGCTTGTCAAAGGAACGAAAATTGGCATGCGAATAGGTGCAATTTGTGATATAAAACAACAATTGAAAGGCAGTGTCACCGTCTAGATATAAAACGTAAGTTGGCATTTGAAAGGCAGTGTCGTAGTTCAGTTATAAGGCATAAAGGAAGTGTTGCACCTATCCCAAATTCTCATTCACTAGCACACTAAATGAAATTGTTTCTTGAAAAAATAAAGAATAGTGGCATAAAAATCCAAAATTTTATTTCTTGGCACAATAAATTAGGATTTAAAAATATTTGGCGATTCTTTACAAATTTGAATTGAAAGTGGGGGAGCATCTGTCGGTAGCAGGCCATATTGTATTTTTATATTACTTGATGCTGGACTCTACTCTACACCTTGGATAACCAAGGCGAGGTATTAATCCTTGGTTAATTAAGGTAAAATTCTTAAATGGTGTAGAAAAACCTAAAACGCTCTCATCGACGCCGTCGCTCGCTGCCGAATTTATTTTCCCGACTTCGTCCTTCGCACAAAAAGTTAGCCTTCTCGCTTCACCACCATTTTGGCCTCAGAAAAGGAGATATTGCCTTCGTGCTTTCTCCTAACTCTATTCACCTTTCGGTCCTTTCTTTCTATATCTTCTCTCTCGGTGTCGTTACCTCTCCTAAAAAATCAATTATCTTTAAACCTGAGATTCTCCTCCAAATTCAGCTGTCGAAACCTGTACTTGTGTTCGTCACGTCGAATGCTGCTCATACAATTCCTAATCTCAAAACAATCGTACTCGACTCTCCCGAGTTTGAATCGCTGATGATGAGTCTATCTCACTGTGGAGAAATGGAAGGAGGGAAGGTTTACCAATTGGACCCTGGGACAATTCTCTATCCTCACGGACTACTGGTCGAGTTAATGGAGTGGTTTTGGCTCATCGAAATTTCAGATACATGGTGGCCCTAAGTCATGCGGTTTGCACGAGCTGGATGGCAGCTGCAACTTTCCATTTTTTCGTTGCCTTATTTTCATGTTTATGGTTTATGTTATTCCGTGAGAGGTTTAACTATGTGAGTGGCGGTGGTGTGCATAGGCAGATTTGGTATGAAGACAATGTTGATAGTAATTTAGGAGTGTAAGATAGACTGCACCGGTGGTGGTGCTGATAACTAAGGATCCTAGGTTGTTAGACGGCTAAGATTTTAGCTCTCTAGATGTTGCAGGTTGCAGCGTTGCTTCGCTTAGAAAAAGCGTAGTTGAACTGTTCCGTGAACAATTTCGAAATTTCACTTTAAGTGAGGTTAGTTAAACACCAAACTTGGATTTTTACCATTAACCGGTGGTTAATTTCTCATATTGGCTATTCAATGTGTAGCGTATGATCCACCATTAAGTAATAAAAAAATACAGATGGAACGTCACGTTAGCTACCGGCAAATGCTCCCCCACTTTCATTTCAAATTTGAATTGAATCGCTAAATGTTTTTAAATCCTAACTTATTGTACCAAGTAAAATCATTTTAATTAAAATGCAAAAATTCATAAAGGTTTAAATTTTTTATGCCATTATCCAAAAATATATTAAATGTCATGAAATACATGATAATAGTTAATTGACAAAATGAGAGAAGCACCACGGTACTTTTCCATTTCGGTTAGTTAAATAACCTTATAGGGGTGTTGGAGTTAGTGGTATTAGAGCTAACGTTTAGGCCTTTCTAGGTGTTAAGGAGAAGGAACAAGTATAAGCAAATGTGTATACCTTATAGGTTAAGGTGTGGATATAACTCTACTATAGGCTTTTGTAAGTTGGCTAAGAATGTTATTTGACATGCAACCTGTCTTAGAAGATAGAGGTGATAGTCTAAAGTCGTGATCGCGATAATCTATTCAACGCAACCAAGGTTTGTATTGTAAGCTGCAGATTACATTATGGACATTGGAGCATTGAGTGGAAATTGTGTGCATCACTTTTAAGAATCTGCTAGGATATAGTAGATGCCTTATATCTGATGCAGTTGTACCATGACAAGTTTCTAACTGCTATGAATTGACTTCAAATAAAAGTTTATATCCTTTTAGAATAAAATACTAGAGATATTAGCAATAAGGTATAGAAAAATTCTATGAGAGCGACAATGTACTCAAAAAACATAATTGTTTTTGTGTTGTTTATCATTAAAAAGAGGAATTTTATAAATATTATGATATAAGAGAAATGAAAAAAAGGAGAGGTATGAGTAGGTGAAATAGGCTAGAACATGTTAGTGACCAATCTTCTTGTTCACTTTTTACTGTGATGATTGTTTGATATCGAAACATAGTCTTAACCTTCGAGAGAAATAAATTTGAATTATCATAATAACAGATTCAAGAGTTTTAAAGAAAGTTTAATTATCTAAACATTATGTAAGAGGTGATTGAAGATACAAGGAAAATACGCACATAAAATAGGTGATAGTTAGGAGATGGTAGGTGTGATTAAGGGGTTAATTTATCTCATTAATAACATATTAGTTACTCTAGCTAGGAAAAAAATACGGAAGATTGTAGAGTCTATCAAACTTTTAAGAACATGACATAAATAGTGTATGAATTCCTAATGTACTTTTTGATAAATATTTCGATTCATCACTTGGAAGTGGATAGAGTTGCCTTTAAGATTATATTGAAGGTCTATGTTGGAAAACCGAATTAATCACTGCAATAGTTTATTCTTTTTTCCTTTTTGGAAGCATTTTTATATTTGATAAGATTAGATAAATTATTTTGGAGGAAGTGATATTATTTGAGATAATATTGTTATTTATTGGAAGTTTAGTTTTTATGTATATTGGTGATATAGTTAGATTTTAAACACTTTAATCGGTACAAGTAATTATTATTGATAGGTTATATTGATATCTGTTTATGTATAAATATGTGTATATATATATATATGTTTTGAATATTGGTATTTAGTTTCTTAATTGGATTGTGCAAAGTTAGCTATGAAAATATAATTATTTATGTTTCCTTGGTTATTTCCTGGATTCTAGATATAACCCTTATTCCTCCAATAGATTATTGAATAAATAAATAAGATTATTTTTGTATAGCATAGTGTGATATTGTGGTTGATTATTAGCAAGAATAAATTATGTTAGTATAAACTTTATGTTATTATCTATTGTTAAGAGCTACGTGGACCTGATCCTCTATTGGAGGTACGTAGGCAGCCTTCGGGTGCGGTCGAAATATAATATATGTTAAGACTTTAATTAGCAAATAGTAGCGATGTAAATTCAAGCCATATTAACAGATTTTCATGTTGAATAAATTACTTATTGGAAATTTAATAAGTTTAATATGACTAAAATAATTAACATACATATAATTATATTTATAAGAGTATAGATAAAAATAAAGCCACAAAAGAAATCACTGAATTAGATAAGATATAGGAGAACAATTTTCATAAAGAGACCATGAGTGAATTAGACCATTAATATTGCCAAAACATTACTATAACTTAGGATAGAAGCATACAGAAGTACCTAAAATGAATAACTTGGAAAGCTTGTCAAAGGAACGAAAATTGGCATGCGAATAGGTGCAATTTGTGATATAAAACAACAATTGAAAGGCAGTGTCACCGTCTAGATATCAAACGTAAGTTGGCATTTGAAAGGAAGTGTCGTAGTTCAGTTATAAGGCATAAAGGAAGTGTTGCACCTATCCCAAATTCTCATTCACTAGCACACTAAATGAAATTGTTTCTTGAAAAAATAAAGAATAGTGGCATAAAAATCCAAAATTTTATTTCTTGGCACAATAAATTAGGATTTAAAAATATTTGGCGATTATTTACAAATTTGAATTGAAAGTGGGGGAGCATCTGTCGGTAGCAGGCCATATTGTATTTTTATATTACTTGATGCTGGACTCTACTCTACACCTTGGATAACCAAGGCGAGGTATTAATCCTTGGTTAATTAAGGTAAAATTCTTAAATGGTGTAGAAAAACATAAAACGCTCTCATCGACGCCGTCGCTCGCTGCCGAATTTATTTTCCCGACTTCGTCCTTCGCACAAAAAGTTAGCCTTCTCGCTTCACCACCATTTTGGCCTCAGAAAAGGAGATATTGCCTTCGTGCTTTCTCCTAACTCTATTCACCTTTCGGTCCTTTCTTTCTATATCTTCTCTCTCGGTGTCGTTACCTCTCCTAAAAAATCAATTATCTTTAAACCTGAGATTCTCCTCCAAATTCAGCTGTCGAAACCTGTACTTGTGTTCGTCACGTCGAATGCTGCTCATACAATTCCTAATCTCAAAACAATCGTACTCGACTCTCCCGAGTTTGAATCGCTAATGATGAGTCTATCTCACTGTGGAGAAATGGAAAGAGGGAAGGTTTACCAATTGGACCCTGGGACAATTCTCTATCCTCACGGACTACTGGTCGAGTTAATGGAGTGGTTTTGGCTCATCAAAATTTTAGATACATGGTGGCCCTAAGTCATGCGGTTTGCACGACCTGGATGGCAGCTGCAACTTTCCATTTTTTCGTTGCCTTATTTTCATGTTTATGGTTTATGTTATTCCGTGAGAGGTTTAACTATGTGAGTGGCGGTGGTGTGCATAGGCAGATTTGGTATGAAGACAATGTTGATAGTAATTTAGGAGTGTAAGACTGCATCGGTGGTGGTGCTGATAACTAAGGATCCTAGGTTGTTAGACGGCTAAGATTTTAGCTCTCTAGATGTTGCAGGTTGCAGCGTTGCTTCGCTTAGAAAAAGCGTAGTTGAACTGTTCCGTGAACAATTTCGAAATTTCACTTTAAGTGAGGTTAGTTAAACACCAAACTTGGATTTTTACCATTAACCGTTGGTTAATTTCTCATATTGGCTATTCAATGTGTAGCGTATGATCCACCATTAATTAATAAAAAAATACAGATGGAACGTCACGTTAGCTACCGGCAAATGCTCCCCCACTTTCATTTCAAATTTGAATTGAATCGCTAAATGTTTTTAAATCCTAACTTATTGTACCAAGTAAAATCATTTTAATTAAAATGCAAAAATTCATAAAGGTTTAAATTTTTTATGCCATTATCCAAAAATATATTAAATGTCATGAAATACATGATAATAGTTAATTGACAAAATGAGAGAAGCACCACGGTACTTTTCCATTTCGGTTAGTTAAATAACCTTATAGGGGTGTTGGAGTTAGTGGTATTAGAGCTAACGTTTAGGCCTTTCTAGGTGTTAAGGAGAAGGAACAAGTATAAGCAAATGTGTATACCTTATAGGTTAAGGTGTGGATATAACTCTACTATAGGCTTTTGTAAGTTGGCTAAGAATGTTATTTGACATGCAACCTGTCTTAGAAGATAGAGGTGATAGTCTAAAGTCGTGATCGCGATAATCTATTCAACGCAACCAAGGTTTGTATTGTAAGCTGCAGATTACATTATGGACATTGGAGCATTGAGTGGAAATTGTGTGCATCACTTTTAAGAATCTGCTAGGATATAGTAGATGCCTTATATCTGATGCAGTTGTACCATGACAAGTTTCTAACTGCTATGAATTGACTTCAAATAAAAGTTTATATCCTTTTAGAATAAAATACGAGAGATATTAGCAATAAGGTATAGAAAAATTCTATGAGAGCGACAATGTACTCAAAAAACATAATTGTTTTTGTGTTGTTTATCATTAAAAAGGGGAATTTTATAAATATTATGATATAAGAGAAATGAAAAAAAGGAGAGGTATGAGTAGGTGAAATAGGCTAGAACATGTTAGTGACCAATCTTCTTGTTCACTTTTTACTGTGATGATTGTTTGATGTCGAAACATAGTCTTAACCTTCGAGAGAAATAAATTTGAATTATCATAATAACAGATTCAAGAGTTTTAAAGAAAGTTTAATTATCTAAACATTATGTAAGAGGGGATTGAAGATACAAGTAAAATACGCACATAAAATAGGTGATAGTTACGAGATGGTAGGTGTGATTAAGGGGTTAATTTATCTCATTAATAACATATTAGTTACTCTAGTTAGGAAAAAAATACGGAAGATTGTAGAGTCTATCAAACTTTTAAGAACATGACATAAATAGTGTATGAATTCCTAATGTACTTTTTGATAAATATTTCGATTCATCACTTGGAAGTGGATAGAAGGTATATGTTGGAAAATCGAATTAATCACTGCAATAGATTATTCTTTTTTCCTTTTCAGAAGTATTATTATATTTGATAAGATTATATAAATTATTTTGGAGGAAGTGATATTATTTGAGATACTATTGTTGTTTATTGGAAGTTTAGTTTTTATCTATATTGGTGATATAGTTAGATTTTAAACACTTTAATCGTTACAAGTAATTATTATTGATAGGTTATATTGTTATCTGTTTATATATAAATATGTGTATATATATATATATATATATATGTTTTGAATATTGGTATTTAGTTTCTTAATTGGATTGTGCAAAGTTAGCTATGAAAATATAATTATTTATGTTTCCTTAGTTATTTCCTGGATTCCAGATATAACCCTTATTCCTCCAATAGATTATTGAATAAATGAATAAGATAATTTTTGTATAGCATATTGTGATATTGAGGTTGATTATTAGCAAGAATAAATTATGTTAGTATAAACTTTATGTTATTATCTATTGTTAAGAGCTACGTGGACCTGATCCTCTATTGGAGGTACGTAGGCAGGCTTCGGGTGCGGTCCAAATATAACTTATGTTAAGACTTTAATCAGCAAATAGTAGCGATGTAAATTCAAGCCATATTAACAGATTTTCATGTTGAATAAATTACTTATTGGAAATTTAAGAAGTTTAATATGACTAAAATAATTAACACACATATAATTATATTTATAAGAGTATAGATAGAAATAAAGCCACAAAAGAAATCACTGAATTAGATAAGATATAGGAGAACAATTTTCATAAAGAGACCATGAGTGAATTAGACCCTTAATATTGCCAAAACATGACTATAACTTAGGATAGATGCATACAGAAGTACCTAAAATGAATAACTTGGAAAGCTTGTCAAAGGAACGAAAATTGGCATGCGAATAGGTGCAATTTGTGATGTAGAACAGCAATTGAAAGGCAGTGTCCCAATCTAGATATAAAACGTAAGTTGGCATTTGAAAGGCAGTGTCGTAGTTCAGTTATAAGGCATAGACGAAGTGTCGCACCTATGCCAAATCCTCATTTACTAGCAAACTAAATGAAATTGTTTCTTGAAAAAATAAAGAATAATGGCATAAAAATTCAAAATTTTATTTCTTGGCACAATAAATTAGGATTTAAAAATATTTGGCGATTCTTTCCAAATTTGAATTGAAAGTGGGGGAGTATCTGTCGGTAGCAGGCCATATTGTATTTTTATATTACTTGATGCTGGATTCTACGCTACACCATGGACCAAGGCGAGGTATTAATCGTTGGTTAATTAAGGTAAAATTCATAAATGGTGTAGAAAAACCTAAAACGCTCTCATGGACGCCGTCGCTCGCTGCCGAATTTATTTTCCCGACATCGTCCTTCGCACAAAAAGTTGGCCTTCTCGCTTCACCACCATTTTGGCCTCAGAAAAGGAGATATTGCCTTCGTGCTTTCTCCTAACTCTATTCAGCTTTCGGTCCTTTATTTCTATATCTTCTCTCTCGGTGTCGTTACCTATCCTAAAAAATCAAGTATCTTTAAACTTGAGATTCTCCACCAAATTCAGCTGTCGAAACCTTTACTTGTGTTCGTCACGTCGAATGCTGCTCATACAATTCCTAATCTCAAAATAATTCAGGAGTGTAAGATAGACTGCACCGGCGGTGGTGCTGATAACTAAGGATCCTAGGTTGTTAGACGGCTAAGATTTCAGCTCGCTAGATGTTGCAAGTTGCAGCGTTTCTTCGCTTAGAAAAAGCGTAGTTGAACTGTTCTGTGAATAATTTCGAAATTTCACTTTAAGTGAGGTTAGTTAAACACCAAACTTGGATTTTTACCATTAACCGTTGGTTAATTTCTCATATTGGCTATTCAATGTGTAGCGTATGATCCACCATTAAGTAATAAAAAAATACAGATGGAACGTCACGTTAGCTACCGGCTAATGCTCCCCCACTTTCATTTCAAATTTGAATTGAATCTCTAAATGTTTTTAAATCCTAACTTATTGTACCAAGTAAAATCATTTTAATTAAAATGCAAAAATTCATAAAGGTTTAAATTTTTCATGCCATTATCCAAAAATATATTAAATTTCATGAAATACATGATAATAGTTAATTGACAAAATGAGAGAAGCACCACGGTGCTTTTCCATTTCGGTTAGTTAAATAACCTTATAGGGGTGTTGGAGTTAGTGGTATTAGAGCTAACGTTTAGGCCTTTCTAGGTGTTAAGGAAAAGGAACAAGTATCAGCAAATGTGTATACCTTATAGGTTAAGGTCTGGATATAACTCTACTATAGGCTTTTGTAAGTTGGCTAAGAATGTTATTTGACATTCAACATGTGTTAGAACATACAGGTGATAGTGTAAAGTCGTGATCGCGATAATCTATTCAATGCTACAAATGTTTGTATTGTAAGCTGCAGATTGCATTATGGACATTGGAGCATTGAGTGGAAATTGTGTGCATCACTTTTAAGAATCTGCTAGGATATAGTAGATGCCTTATATCTGATGCAGTTGTACGATGACAAGTTTCTAACTGCTATAAATTGACTTCAAATAAAAGTTTATATCCTTTTAGAATAAAATACCAGAGATATTTGAAATAAGGTATAGAAAAATTCTATGAGAGCGACAATGTACTCAAAAAACATAATTGTTTTTGTGTTGTTTATCATTAAAAAGAGGAATTTTATAAATATTGTGATATAAGAGAAATGAAAAAAAGGAGAGGTATGAGTAGGTGAAATAGGCTAGAACATGTTAGTGACCAATCTTCTTGTTCACTTTTTACTGTGATGATTGTTTGATGTCGAAACATAGTCTTAACTTTTGAGAGAAATAAATTTGAATTATCATAATAACAGTTTCAAGAGTTTTAAAGAAAGTTTAATTATCTAAACATTATTTAAGAGGGGATTGAAGATACAAGGAAAATACGCACATAAAATAGGTGATAGTTACGAGATGGTAGGTGTGATTAAGGGGTTAATTTATCTCATTAATAACATATTAGTCACTCTAGCTAGGAAAAAAATACGGAAGATTGTAGAGTCTATCAAACTTTTAAGAACATGACATAAATAGTGTATGAATTCCTAATGTAATTTTTGATAAATATTTCGATTCATCACTTGGAATTGGATAGAGTTGCCTTTAAGATGATATTGAAGGTGTATGTTGGAAAACCGAATTAATAACTGGAATAGTTCATTCTTTTTCCCTTTTTAGAAGCATTATTATATTTGATAAGATTAGATAAATTATTATGGCGGAATTGATATTATTTGAGAGAATATTGTTGTTTATTGGAAGTTTAGTTTTTATCTATATTGGTGATATAGTTAGATTTTAAACACTTTAATCGGTACAAGTAATTATTATTGATAGGTTATATTGATATTTGTGTATATATATATATGTTTTGAATATTGGTATTTAGTTTCTTAATAGGATTGTGCAAAGTTAGCTATGAAAATATAATTATTTATGTTTTCTTAGTTATTTACTGGATTCTTGGTATAACCCTTATTCCTCCAATAGATTATTAAATAAATGAATAAGATTATTTTTGTATAGCATAGTGCGATATTGTGGTTGATTATTAGCAAGAATAAATTATGTTAGTATAAACTTTATGTTATTATCTATTGTTAAGAGCTACGTGGACCTGATCCTCTATTGGAGGTACGTAGGCAGCCTTCGGGTGCGGTCGAAATATAACATATGTTAAGACTTTAATTAGCAAATAGTAGCGATGTAAATTCAAGCCATATTAACAGATTTTAATGTTGAATAAATTACTTATTGGAAATTTAATAAGTTTAATATGACTAAAATAATTAACATGCAAATAATTATATTTATAAGATAATAGATAAAAATAAAGCTACAAAAGAAATCACTGAATTAGCAAAGATATAGGAGAACAATTTTCATAAAGAAACCATGAGTGAATTAGGTCCTTAATTTTGCCAAAACTTGACTATAACTTAGGATAGAAGCATACATAAGTACCTAAACTGAATAACTTGGAAAGCTTGTCAAAGGAATGAAAATTGGCATGCGAATAGGTGCAATTTGTGATATAAAACAGCAATTGAAAGGCAGTGTCGCAGTCTAGGTATAGAACGTAAGTTGGCATTTGAAAGGCAGTGTCGTAGTTCTGTTATGAGGCATAGACGAAGTGTCGCACCTATTCCAAATCCTCATTCACTAGCAGACTAAATGAAATTATTGCTTGAAAAAATAAAGAATAATGGCATAAAAATCATTCTTGGCACAATAAACTAGGATTTAAAAATATTTGGCGATTCTTTCCAAATTTGAATTGAAAGTGGGGGAGCACCTATCGGTAGCAGGCCATATTGTATTTTTTTATTACTTGATGCTGGACTCTACTCTACACCTTGGATAACCAAGGCGGGGTATTAATCCTCGATTAATTAAGGTAAAATTCTTAAATGGTGTAGAAAAACCTAAAACGCACTCATCGAAGCCGTCGCTCGCTGCCGAATTTATTTTCCCGACTTCGTCCTCCGCACAAAAAGTTGGCCTTCTCGCTTCACCACCATTTTGGCCTCAGAAAAATAGATATTGCCTTTGTGGTTTCTCCTAACTCTATTCACCTTTCGATCCTTTATTTCTATATCTTCTCTCTCGGTGTCGTTACCTGTCCTAAAAAATCAATTATCTTTAAACTTGAGATTATCCACCAAATTCAGCTGTCGAAACCTGTACTTGTGTTCGTCACGTCGAATGCTGCTCATACAATTCCTAATCTCAAAACAATCGTACTTGACTCTCCCGAGTTTGAATTGCTGACGATGAGTCTTGCTGGAAGGAGGGAAGGTTTACCAATTGGACCCTAGGACAATTCTCTATCCTCACGGGCTATTGGTCGAGTTAATGGAGTTGTTTGTACTTGTGTTCGTCACGTCGAAAGCTACTCATACAATTCCTAATCTCAAAACAATCGTACTCGACTCTCCCGAGTTTGAATCGCTGACGATGAGTCTAGCTGGAAGGAGGGAAGGTTTACCAATTGGACCCTAGGACAATTCTCTATCCTCACGGGCTATTGGTCGAGTTAATGGAGTTTTTTCGGCTCATCGAAATTTCAGATGCATGGTGGCCCTAAGTCATGCGGTTTACACGAGCTGGATGGTAGCTGCAACTTTCTTTTTTTCCGTTGCCTTATTTTCATGTTTATAGTTTATGTTATTTCGTGAGAGTTTTAACTATGGGAGTGGCGGTGGTGTCCATAGATAGATTTGATATGAAGACAATGTTGACAGTAATTCAAGAGTGAAAGATAGATTGATGCGGAACCCCAGCCTATTAGAGACTGAAACGACACATACCCTAGTAAAAAGAACTTAATTCAGAAAATAATTCCCCAATCTAAAGCACCCTTAATTAACATGCAATTAAGAACACTTATAATGGATTGATTTCAAGAGCAGCAAGAATAAGAAACATACAAGTTAGTATCAAACCTTATTCGTGATGCAATGTCAAGAACCAAGATCTCTCTTAAGCTCTCAAAGAAGAATCGCATAAAGCAATTGTATTGAATAATTGATAATCTGTGTCTACAATAGAAAAATGGATGCTTTATATAGCCTAAATTAAGACCTATGATCTTTGCCACTTCCCACTACTATACATGGACCCATGATCTTTGCCACTACCCACAACTATGCATGGACCCATGATCTATGCCACTATCCACTACTAGGTAACCACCCACTACTGTTTAACTACCCACTACCAAATAACTACCCACTACTGGTTAACTACCAACTACTAAATGACTACCCACTATAAATACAGAATTTGAATTGTCAATAAGGACACATTTGGCCTAATTGACTTGGAATGGCCAGATTGTTCTTCAACTTCAAAATGAACTTGCAAAGCTTCAACATATTCCTTCATGAATCCTTGAAGTGCTTCCTTCAACCTCTTGGATCTCAGCCTTGTAATTGGTCCTTGAGGCAATGCTAGCTCATCATTTTTGGTGTTGTTGGTCGTGCTTACATCATCCCCTCCCTCTTGAAAAGGATTCGTCCTCGAATCTGTACCAAAATCAAAAGGAGACAAATCAGAAACATTAAACGTAGCACTTACACCAAACTCACCTGGCAGATCAATTATGTATGCATTGTCATTGATCCGTTTCAGCACTTGATATGGTCCATCCCCTCGTGCATCGAGTTTTGATTTCCTTTGAGTTGGAAACCTTTCCTTTCGCATATGGATCCAAACCCAATCACCTGGTTTGAATACAACTTTCTTGCGACCCTTATTGGCCTGTTTCTCATATATGCTGTTACGCTTCTCAATATGCTCACGCGCTTTCACGTGTATTGATTTAACCATTTCAGCCTTCGCTTTTCCATCTAAATTAGACAACTCGTTCAAAGGTAAAGGCATTAAATCTAGTACAGTTAATGGATTAAAACCATACACAACCTCAAAAGGTGAATAACCAGTAGAAGAATGGACTGCTCGATTATAAGCAAATTCAACATATGGCAAACATTCTTCCCAAGTTTTCAAGTTCCTACCCACAATAGCACGAAGCATAGTTCCTAAAGTCCTATTAACAACTTCAGTTTGGCCATCTGTTTGTGGATGACAAGTAGTAGAAAATAAAAGTTTAGTACCCAATTTCCCCCACAAAACACGCCAGAAATGACTAAGGAACTTAGAATCTCTATCAGAAACAATAGTCCTAGGTATACCATGCAAACGGACTACTTCCCTGAAAAACAAATCAGCTATGTTCGTTGCATCATCAGTTTTATGACATGGAATAAAATGTGGCATCTTGCTAAAGCGATCTACAACAACAAACACTGAATCTCTACCTCTTTTTGTCCTAGGTAAACCAATCACAAAATCCATAGATATATCAGTCCAAGGTTCAGTAGGTACAGGCAAAGGAGTATACAACCCATGTGGCAAGGACTTAGATTTAGCCTGTTTACATGCAAAGCATTGAGCACAAATTTTCTCTACATATTTTCGCATGTTAGGCCAAAAAAAGTGTTCATTCAACATGTCTAAAGTCTTTTGCACACCAAAATGTCCCATTAATCCTCCTGAATGTGATTCTCTAACAAGCAACTCACGCACTGAACAATTAGGTATGCATATTTGTTTCCCCCTAAAAAGAAACCCATCATGCAAATAAAACGTTTTAAATGCCCCATGTTCACATGCCTTAAATACATCAGAAAAATCAATATCATTCTCATACATATCTTTCAAATGCTCAAATCCTAACAACTTAGAACTAAGCATGGAAGTCAATGCATAACGTCTAGATAATGCATCGGCAATCACATTCTCTTTACCTTGCTTGTATTTAATCACATAAGGAAAGATTTCGAGATATTCAACCCACTTACCATGCCGCTTGTTCAACTTCCCTTGTCCCTTCAAGTGTTTGAGAGACTGATGGTCGGTATGAATCACAAACTCATTAGGCAGCAAGTAGTGTTCCCAAACTTCAAGAGCCCTAATCAGTGCATAGAACTCTTTGTCATAGGTGGAATAGTTCAATTGTGCGCCACCTAACTTCTCACTAAAATATGCTATGGGTCGGCCTTCCTGCATAAGAACAGCACCAATACCAATCCCAGAAGCATCACATTCAATTTCAAAGGTTTTAGAAAAATCAGGTAACCTTAAAACAGGAGCGGTAGTAAGTTTTTCTTTCAATGTGTTAAATGCAAGTTCCTGTTCTTTACCCCACTTAAACCCAACAGCCTTTTTAATAATCTCATTTAGAGGTGCAGCAATAGTGCTGAAATCTCTAACAAACCTCCTATAGAAGCTTGCCAATCCATGAAAGGATCTCACCTCATTAGCATTCTTAGGTGTAGGCCATTCTTGGATAGCCTTAACCTTTTCAGTATCTACCTCAACTCCACGTGAACTAATAATAAATCCTAGGAATATGACACTATCAGTACAAAATGTGCATTTCTTAAGATTAGCATACAGTTCATGTTCACGCAACTTCTGTAAAACAAGTTCAACATGCCTAATGTGGTCATCCATGTTTCGGCTATAAATCAATATATCATCAAAATACACAACCACAAACTTACCTAGGTAATCACGCAAAACATGGTTCATCAATCTCATAAATGTGCTAGGTGCATTAGTTAAGCCAAAAGGCATGACTAACCATTCATATAAACCATATTTTGTCTTAAAGGCAGTTTTCCACTCATCACCTAACTTCATCCTAATTTGATGATAACCGCTTTTCAAATCAATTTTTGTAAAGAAAACAGCACCACATAATTCTTCAAGCATATCATCTAATCTAGGAATAGGATGGCGATACTTTACAGTGATTTTGTTGATCGCACGACAATCAACACACATGCGCATTGTTCCATCTTTCTTTGGAACCAACAAAACAGGTACTGCGCATGGACTAAGGCTCTCCCTGATATGTCCCTTAGCTAGCAACTCATCAACTTGCTTTTGCAATTCCTTCGTCTCCTCAGGATTGCTACGGTAAGCTGGACGGTTTGGAATCTGAGCTCCAGGAACAAAATCGATTTGACGTTCTATTCCCCTAATGGGTGGCAACCCAGATGGCACCTCCTCAGGAAATACATCCGCAAACTCCTGCAATAACTTAGAAAAAGAACTAGGCAATTCAACAGTAGGGTTAGTCTCAATCATAAAATTGGAACTAAAACGCAATATAATCAAAGCTTTCTTCCCTAAGTATGCTTTCTTCAGCTCTCTCTCTTTACAATAAAAGGAAGACTTGCTGAATTCTTCACTCTTCTCACTCAGCTCTCCTTTTACCTCCACACTCACTAACGTTTTCTCTCCTGCACATCTCTCATTTTTATCATTTCCCGTGCAGTCACTCTCCTTTGGGCCATTCGAAACTTTCATTTTACTACTGGCCTCTTTTCCCTCATTCTTTTTACTTGTCTCACCTCCCTTACCCAATTTAGCAGATTGTTGTAATTTCACTTGATCTGCATATACATTTTTAGGAGATAATGGTACAAGTATATGTTTTACACCGAGGAACGTAAAAGAAAACCTATTACTATACCCATCATGAATGACACGCCTATCAAATTGCCATGGTCTACCTAACAAAATGTGTCCAGCCTGCATGGGTACAATATCACAAGTAACCTCATCTACATATTTGCCAATAGAAAATGACACTTTACATTGCTTGGTTACCTTTGCCTCGCCGCTATCATTCAACCACTGAAGTCTGTAAGGATTAGGGTGTTTAATAGTTTCTAGTCCTAATTTATCAACTAAAATAGTACTAGCACAATTAACTTGACTACCCGAATCTATTATCATGCTACCGACTTTACCACCAACCAAACAACGAGTGTGAAAGATGTTTTCACGAGGAACGTAAAAGAAAACCTATTACTATACCCATCATTAAGTACAACTGTTTTGTGAAAATACTACCCAAATTTGTCCTAAACCTACCCCAAACATGTATTTGTCCTAAGGTATATGAAATATGATTTATATCAGTAGATATCAATCAGGATGAAGTTTGAACAAATGAACCAAAGTGGCAGAAATTCTTTTTTTTTTTCCTTTTTTTTTTCTTCTTGTTTTGATTTTTTTTTTTTATGGACAGAAGTAAAACACTGGAAATACTATTCTAAGAGTATTAGAATAACAGCATATGAATTAGGGCAGAAAGCATAAACCAAATCACTAAAGATAGTAATTCAGCCTAAACAAGAATTTAGGGTAAAATTTGATTTGAACAACAACCAAACAATGTATTCGGCTCTAATAGGTATCCCAAACCAGATTTCCAAAGTGATATATTCAGCCAATAATGGACAAAATTGAATGCAAAGACGCAAAGGATAGTTAAGAAATTATTACTAAGCCTAGCTCTGATACCAATTGATGCGGAACCCCAGCCTATTAGAGACTGAAACGACACATACCCTAGTAAAAAGAACTTAATTCAGAAAATAATTCCCCAATCTAAAGCACCCTTAATTAACATGCAATTAAGAACACTTATAATGGATTGATTTCAAGAGCAGCAAGAATAAAAAACATACAAGTTAGTATCAAACCTTATTCGTGATGCAATGTCAAGAACCAAGATCTCTCTTAAGCTCTCAAAGAAGAATCGCATAAAGCAATTGTATTGAATAATTGATAATCTGTGTCTACAATAGAAAAATGGATGCTTTATATAGCCTAAATTAAGACCCATGATCTTTGCCACTTCCCACTACTATACATGGACCCATGATCTTTGCCACTACCCACAACTATGCATGGACCCATGATCTATGCCACTATCCACTACTAGGTAACCACCCACTACTGTTTAACTACCCACTACCAAATAACTACCCACTACTGGTTAACTACCAACTACTAAATGACTACCCACTATAAATACAGAATTTGAATTGTCAATAAGGACACATTTGGCCTAATTGACTTGGAATGGCCAGATTGTTCTTCAACTTCAAAATGAACTTGCAAAGCTTCAACATATTCCTTCATGAATCCTTGAAGTGCTTCCTTCAACCTCTTGGATCTCAGCCTTGTAATTGGTCCTTGAGGCAATGCTAGCTCATCATTTTTGGTGTTGTTGGTCGTGCTTACATCATAGATTGCTCCCGCGGTGGTGCTGATAACTAAGGATCCTAGGTTGTTAGACGGCTAAGATTTTAGCTCTCTAGATGTTGTAAGTTGCAGCGTTGCTTCGCTTAGGAAAAGCGTAGTTGAACTGTTCCGTGAACAATTTCGAAATTTGACTCTATGTCAGGTTAGTTAAACACCAAACTTGGATTTTTACCATTAACCGGTGGTTAATTTCTCATATTGGTTATTCAATGTGTAGCGTATGATCCACCATTAAGTAATAAAAAAATACAGATGGAACGTTGCGTTAGCTACCGGCAAATGCTCCCCCGCTTTCATTTCAAATTTGAATTGAATTGCTAATTGTTTTTAAATCCTAACTTATTGTACCAAGTAAAATCATTTTAATTAAATGCTAAAATTCATAAAGGTTTAAATTTTTTATGCCATTATCCAAAAATATATTAAATGTCATGAAATACATCATAATAGTTAATTGACAAAAGGAGAGAAGCACCACAGTACTTCTCTGTTTCGGTTAGTCAAATAACCTTATCGGGGTGTTGGAGTTGGTGGTATTAGAGCCGTTTAGGCCTTTCTAGGTGTTAAGGAGAAGGAACAAGTATAAGCAAATGTGTATACCTTATAGGTTAAGGTCTGGATATAACTCTACTATAGGCTTTTGTAAGTTGGCTAAGAATGTTATTTGACATTCAACATGTGTTAGAAGATACAGGTGATAGTGTAAAGTCGTGATCGCGATAATCTATTCAATGCTACAAATGTTTGTATTGTAAGCTGCAGATTGCATTATGGACATTGGAGCATTGAGTGGAAATTGTGTGCATCACTTTTAAGAATCTGCTAGGATATAGTAGATGCCTTATATCTGATGCAGTTGTACCATGACAAGTTTCTAACTTCTGTGAATTGACTTCGAATAAAAGTTTATATCCTTTTAGAATAAAATACTAGAGATATTAGCAATAAGGTATAGAGAAATTCTATGAGAGCGACAATGTACTAAAAAAACATAATTATTTTTGTGTTGTTTATCATTAAAAAGAGGAATTTTATAAATATTATGATATAAGAGAAATGAAAAAAAGGAGAGGTATGAGTAGGTGAAATAGGCTAGAACATGTTAGTGACCAATCTTCTTGTTCACTTTTTACTGTGATGATTGTTTGATATCGAAACATAGTTTTAACCTTCGAGAGAAATAAAGTTGAATTATCATAATAACAGATTCAAGAGTTTTAAAGAAAGTTTAATTATCTAAACATTATGTAAGAGGAGATTGAAGATACAAGGAGAATACGCACATAAAATAATTGATATTTATGAGATGGCAGGTGTGATTAAGGGGTTAATTTATCTCATAAATGACATATTAGTTAGTCTTGCTAGGAAAAAAATAACGAAGATTGTAGAGTTTATCCAACTTTTAAGAACATGACATAGATAGTGTATGATTTCGTAATTTACTTTTTGATAAATATTTCGATTCATCACTTGGAAGTGGATAGGGTTGCCTTTAAGATTATATTGAAGGTCTATGTTTAAAAATCGAATTAATCACTGCAATAGTTTATTCTTTTTTCCTTTTTAGAAGCATATAATATTTGATAAGATTAGATAAATTATTTTGGCGGAATTGATATTATTTGAGATAATATTGTTGTTTATTGGAAGTTTAGTTTTTATCTATATTGATGATATAGTTAGATTTTAAACACTTTAATCGGTACAAGTAATTATTATTGATAGGTTATATTGATATCTGTTTACATATAAATATGTGTATATATATATATATGTTTCCTTAGTTATTTACTGGATTCCGGATATAACCCTTATTTGTCCAATAGATTATTGAATAAATGAATAAGATTATTTTTGTATAGCATAGTGTGATATTGTGGTTGATTATTAGCAAGAATAAATTATGTTAGTATAAACTTTATGTAATATATCTATTGTTAAGAGCTACGTGGACCTGATCCTCTATTGGAGGTACGTAGGCAGGCTTCGGGTGCGGTCCAAATATAACATATGTTAAGACTTTAATCAGCAAATAGTAGCGATGTAAATTCAAGCCATATTAACAGATTTTCATGTTGAATAAATTAGTTATTGGAAATTTAATAAGTTTAATATGACTAAAATAATTAGCACACATATAATTATATTTATAAGAGTATAGATAAAAATAAAGCCACAAAAGAAATCACTGAATTAGATAAGATATAGGAGAACAATTTTCATAAAGAGACAATGAGTGAATTAGACCCTTAATATTGTCAAAGCATGACTATAACTTAGGATAGAAGCATAAGTACCTAAAATGAATAACTTGGAAAGCTTATCAAAGGAATGAAAATTGGCATGCGAATAGGTGCAATTTGTGATATAGAACAGCAATTGAAAGGCAGTGTCACAATCTAGATATAAAACGTAAGTTGGCATTTGAAAGGCAGTATCGTAGTTCAGTTATAAGGCATAAACGAAGTGTTGCACCTATCCCAAATCCTCATTCACTAGCAGACTAAATGAAATTGTTTTTTGAAAAAATAAAGAATAGTGGCATAAAAATCCAAAATTTTATTTCTTGGCACAATAAATTAGGATTTAAAAATATTTGGCGATTCTTTACAAATTTGAATTGAAAGTGGGGGAGCATTTGTCGGTAGCAGGCCATATTGTATTTTTATATTACTTGATGCTGGACTCTACGCTACACCTTGGATAACCAAGGCGAGGTATTAATCCTTGGTTAATTAAGGTAAAATTCTTAAATGGTGTAGAAAAACCTAAAACGCTTTCATCGACGCCGTCGCTCGCTGCCGAATTTATTTTCCCGACTTCGTCCTTCGCACAAAAAGTTGGCGTTCTCGCTTCACCACCATTTTGGCCTCAGAAAAGGAGATATTGCCTTCATGCTTTCTCCTAACTCTATTCACTTTTTGGTCCTTTCTTTCTATACTTCTCTCTCGGTGTCGTTACCTCTCCTAAAAAATCAATTATCCTTAAACTTGAGATTCTCCACCAAATTCAGCTGTCGAAACCTGTACTTGTGTTTGTCACGTCGAATGCTGCTCATACAATTCCTAATCTCAAAACAATCGTACTCGACTCTCTCGAGTTTGAATCGCTCATGATGAGTCTAGCTCACTGTGGGGAAATGGAAGGTGGGAAGGTTTACCAATTGGACGCTGGGACAATTCTCTATCCTCACGGACTACTGGTCGAGTTAATGGAGTGGTTTTGGCTCATCGAAATTTCAGATGCATGGTAGCCCTAAGTCATGCGGTTTACACGAGCTGGATGGCAGCTGCAACTTTCTTTTTTTTCGTTGCCTTATTTTCATGTTTATGGTTTATGTTATTCCGTGAGAGGTTTAACTATGGGAGTGGCGGTGGTGTGCATAGGTAGATTTGATATGAAGACAATGTTGATAGTAATTTAGGAGTGTAAGATAGACTGCACCGGTGGTGGTGCTGATAACTAAGGATCCTAGGTTGTTAGACGGCTAAGATTTTAGGTCTCTAGATGTTGCAGGTTGCAGCGTTGCTTCGCTTAGAAAAAGCGTAGTTGAACTGTTCCGTGAACAATTTCGAAATTTCACTTTAAGTGAGGTTAGTTAAACACCAAACTTGGATTTTTACCATTAACCGGTGGTTAATTTCTCATATTGGCTATTCAATGTGTAGCGTATGATCCAAAAATTGGCTACCGGCAAATGCTCCCCCACTTTCATTTCAAATTTGAATTGAATCGCTAAATGTTTTTAAATCCTAACTTATTGTACCAAGTAAAATCATTTTAATTAAAATGCAAAAATTCATAAAGGTTTAAATTTTTTATGCCATTATCCAAAAATATATTAAATGTCATGAAATACATGATAATAGTTAATTGACAAAATGAGAGAAGCACCACGGTACTTTTCCATTTCGGTTAGTTAAATAACATTATAGGGGTGTTGGAGTTAGTGGTATTAGAGCTAACGTTTAGGCCTTTCTAGGTGTTAAGGAGAAGGAACAAGTATAAGCAAATGTGTATATATAACTCTACTATAGGCTTTTGTAAGTTGGCTAAGAATGTTATTTGACATTCAACCTGTCTTAGAAGATAGAGGTGATAGTCTAAAGTCGTGATCGCGATAATCTATTCAACGCTACCAAAGTTTGTATTGTAAGCTGCAGATTACATTATGGACATTGGAGCATTGAGTGGAAATTGTGTGCATCACTTTTAAGAATCTGCTAGGATATAGTAGATGCCTTATATCTGATGCAGTTGTACCATGACAAGTTTCTAACTGCTATGAATTGACTTCAAATAAAAGTTTATATCCTTTTAGAATAAAATACTTGAGATATTAGCAATAAGGTATAGAAAAATTCTATGAGAGCGACAATGTACTCAAAAAACATAATTGTTTTTGTGTTGTTTATCGTTAAAAAGAGGAATTTTATAAATATTATGATATAAGAGAAATGATAAAAAGG
Source organism: Manihot esculenta (assembly GCF_001659605.2). Lineage (NCBI taxonomy): Eukaryota > Viridiplantae > Streptophyta > Magnoliopsida > Malpighiales > Euphorbiaceae > Manihot > Manihot esculenta. The sequence goes on from NC_035173.2 coordinate 17,474,483, forward strand.
AGAGGTATGAGTAGGTGAAATAGGCTAGAACATGTTAGTGACCAATCTTCTTGTTCACTTTTTACTGTAATGATTGTTTGATGTCGAAACATAGTCTTAACCTTCGAGAGAAATGAATTTGAATTATCATAATAACAGATTCTAGAGTTTTAAAGAAAGATTAATTATCTAAACATTATGTAAGAGGGGATTGAAGAAACAAGGAAAATACGCACATAAAATAGGTGATAGTTACGAGATGGTAGGTGTGATTAAGGGGTTAATTTATCTCATTAATAACATATTAGTTACTCTAGCTAGGAAAAAAATACGGAAGATTGTAGAGTCTATCAAACTTTTAAGAACATGACATAAATAGCGTATGAATTCCTAATGTAATTTTTGATAAATATTTTAATTCATCACTTGGAAGTGGGTAGAGTTGCCTTTAAGATGATATTGAAGGTGTATGTTGGAAAACCGAATTAATAACTGCAATAGTTTATTCTTTTTCCCTTTTTAGAAGCATTATTATATTTGATAAGATTAGATAAATTATTATGGCGGAATTGATATTATTTGAGAGAATATTGTTGTTTATTGGAAGTTTAGTTTTTATCTATATTGGTGATATAGTTAGATTTTAAACACTTTAATCGGTACAAGTAATTATTATTGATAGGTTTTATTGATATCTGTGTATATATATATATATGTTTTGAATATTGGTATTTAGTTTCTTAGTTATTTACTGGATTCTTGGGTGAAAGATAGACTGCACCCGCGGTGGTGCTGATAACTAAGGATCCTAGGTTGTTAGACGGCTAAGCTTTTAGCTCTCTAGATGTTATAGGTTGCAGCGTTGCTTCGCTTAGGAAAAGCGTAGTTGAACTGTTCCGTGAACAATTTCGAAATTTGACGTTATATCAGGTTAGTTAAACACCAAACTTGGATTTTTACCATTAACCAGTGGTTAATTTCTCATATTGGTTATTCAATGTGTAGCGTATGATCCACCATTAAGTAATAAAAAAGTACAGATGGAACGTCACGTTAGCTACCGGAAAATGCTCCCCCGCTTTTATTTCAAATTTGAATTGAATTGCTAAATGTTTTTAATTCCTAACTTATCGTACCAAGTAAAATCATTTTAATTAAAATGCAAAAATTCATAAAGGTTTAAATTTTCTATGCCATTATCCAAAAATATATTAAATGTCATGAAATACATCATAATAGTTAATTGACAAAAGGAGAGAAGCACCACGGTACTTCTCCGTTTCGGTTAGTCAAATAACCTTATAGGGGTGTTGGAGTTGGTGGTATTAGAGCTAACGTTTAGGCCTTTCTAGGTGTTAAGGAGAAGGAACAAGTATAAGCAAATGTGTATACCTTATAGGTTAAGGTCTGGATATAACTCTACTATAGGCTTTTGTAAGTTGGCTAAGAATGTTATTTGACATTCAACATGTGTTAGAAGATACAGGTGATAGTCTAAAGTCGTGATCGCGATAATCTATTCAATGCTACAAATGTTTGTATTGTAAGCTGCAGATTGCATTATGGACATTAGAGCATTGAGTGGAAATTGTGTGCATCACTTTTAAGAATCTGCTAGGATATAGTAGATGCCTTATATCTGATGCAGCTGTACCATGACAAGTTTCTAACTGCTATGAATTGACTTCAAATAAAAGTTTATATCCTTTTTGACGCGGAACCCTATGGCACAAGCCTCAAACCCACACGCACAAGTAGATAACGGAATCCAAAGATCTGATAAACCCACCTCCTATGACACCCCAAACTTAGAGAAGCTGAAACACCAATGATCGAAGGATTTAGATGAGAATCCGACAAACGCCACAACGAATAGTTGATAAGTTAGCCAAGATTCCTGGTGCAATTGATGAAAGCAAATCCTCACTCTCACTCAAAGCAATACACGCCAAAGGCATGAAAGAAATTCTGAAAAGTTTGATTAAAAGCTGCCTCTTACAATTGTTTCTTATCCTTATATAGTAAGGAGAAAAACAAATAAAACCCTAAGATACTCTTCTTGGGCCTGACTTAAACACATAAGGCCCAAGCCCAATCACACACTAAAATAATACATAAGTATTAAAACATAAGCCCAAAACATGGCCCAACACTCTAAAACTTAAAAGATAAAATATGGCCAGAATACAAGCCCAAACAAAGCTAAAATAAAATAAGTGTTCAAATAATAAAACATAGCAAGCCCATCATAACAAAGCTGAATCTTCACAAAAAACTTACTTGATCTTCACATTAGGCTTCCCTTTGTGTAGTTTTAGCCCATAGGTTTGATTAGCCTCCCTAAGCCTATGATTGCAAGTGTTGCACCAAATTTGTCCCATATGAGTTGAAGCACGCCCCAAATATATATGGATCATATGAATATGATTTTGAACTCCTTTTAGATCCATTTGAATGACATAAGTTTGCTCCACACCATTGTTAGAAATTTGCCCTATTGGATCCGTATCATTCCCTCTTTCTTTAGAAAAGATTCGTCCTCGAATCTTGCTGATATTTATGTCAAGAAGGAAAGCTTTAGGCACCCATGTATCTTCAAAGACCTCCTTTTGAATAGGTGGAAATAGTATAAAACTTTCATCATGGATGTTTTCATCAACAACCTGCACATCAAGAACAAATGAACTAGACATAAAAATATTAGTCATAGAAAGATCATGTGGATGTGACCCATTCTCCTCTACAACTTCCAAAACAGTCTTATTCACCTCCTCCACCTCATCAATCATGTGCTCCCCATGTCGACCATCATTCACAACCTCTTCTATAAGTTCATTAATGGAATTTTCAATTTCAATCTCTATGGAAGTTGACATTGGAACTTTAGCCTCTTCTTTCTCCTTTTCTTTCTCCATCTTCCCTCCTTGAAGTAGTCTTGATTCTTTTCCAGCCTCGTTACCCTCAAACTCACTCTTTTCTCTCATTTTTTCCACAGAACTCAAGCTCTCACTCTCCTTTGTAGCCAAGGCCGAAGCCTCCCTCTCCCTCTCCAGCATTTTTATGTGATCGGCATATACCTCTTGAGGTGATAAAGGAGCGAGTATAAGCTTCTGTCCTTCATGAGTGAAGGAGTACTTGTTATTGAGCCCATCATGTTGCACCTTTCTATCATATTGCCACGGCCTACCCAACAATATATGGCTTGCCTGCATAGGTACCACATCGCACAAGATCTCATCCTTATACCTACCAATAGAAAATGGTATAACCACCTGGCGTGTAACTCTGACCTCACCACAGTCGTTCAACCATTGCAATCTGTATGGCTTAGGGTGTTTAATAGAAGCCAAGCCCAATTTCTCCACCATATACACACTAGCCACATTTGCACAACTACCTCCATCAATAATGACAGTACACACTTTTCCATTAACCAAACACCTAGTGTGAAATATGTTTTCCCGCTGTTTCAGGCTTTCTTCCTTAACCTGCATATTCAGAGCACGCCTAGCAACAAGCATCTCACAATGTGCAGCAAGCAACACATTATTAACAAACACATCCGAATCATCACAGTCATTATTGCAATTATGAGTTCTTTGAGGTATTCTTGTAGAAGTGGACGCTGGTGAGACATTCTGATCTTTACTCATCCTACCTTTAATCAACAAAGAACAAAGAGAACTAGCAAATATTGTGTAGAAAAGAAAGAACTCAAGTGTTTGCACACTTACCACTCTTTTGCTGATTCTTCAATTGCACTTCAGAAACTAAGGTCAACCAACTAACCACAAGGTGCGTTTAATGAAACAAAAAAAAAAAAAAAAGAAAACCTAAAGAAAGAACGAAGAGCGCAAAAACTAGAAAGAAGACACTGACAATTTGGAAAGTAACACACGAACTAGGTTTTGTGCTACTTGAAAATATCACCTAGAGTATAGACACAAGCAAATAATACTCCAGCAATGTCAAGAAAATAAAAATAAGCTTAAACCAAAAAGGAAACTTAGAATTCAAATAAAAACGAATCTGGAAAATTTTGAATTTAATTCACTTCAAAGTAAATTAAATATGGATCTATTAAAATCTACCCAAAAAGGCAAGTATCAAGACCCACAAATAGAGACAGAAAAAAAATCAAATAAAATTCAATAGGCAGATTTCTTTTGCCTCTAATCTGGATTCAACCCAATTCAAATTTCAAATTTCCAAATTGATTCCCACAAACTACAGCAATCAATTGAGATAGGTACGGAAATATAGATACAATCACAATTTCTGCCAGAACAACATAAGGCAAAGGGAATTTTTTTTTTTTTCGTTTTTTTTTTTTTTTTTGTATTGCGATTTTTTTTTTGTGATGCACGAAGAAAAGGAAAACTCAGAAAAAAAAAAAACTCAGAAAAAAAAAGAAAAACTCAATAACGAAGAAAAGGAAACTCACAAAAATCAATAACGAAGAAAAGGAAAACTCAGAAAAAAAACTCTAGATCCTGAGATAAATAAGAATTTACCTCACTTTGGCTCTGATACCAACTGACGCGGAACCCTATGGCACAAGCCTCAAACCCACACGCACAAGTAGATATGGAATCCAAAGATTTGATAAACCCACCTCCTATGGCACCCCAAACTTAGAGAAGCTGAAACACCAATGATCGAAGGATTTAGATGAGAATCCGACAAACGCCACAACGAATAGTTGATAAGTTAGCCAAGATTCCTGGTGCAATTGATGAAAGCAAATCCTCACTCTCACTCAAAGCAATACACGCCAAAGGCATGAAAGAAATTCTGAAAAGTTTGATTAAAAGCTGCCTCTTACAATTGTTTCTTATCCTTATATAGTAAGGAGAAAAACAAATAAAACCCTAAGATACTCTTCTTGGGCCTGACTTAAACACATAAGGCCCAAGCCCAATCACACACTAAAATAATACATAAGTATTAAAACATAAGCCCAAAACATGGCCCAACACTCTAAAACTTAAAAGATAAAATATGGCCAGAATACAAGCCCAAACAAAGCTAAAATAAAATAAGTGTTCAAATAATAAAACATAGCAAGCCCATCATAACAAAGCTGAATCTTCACAAAAAACTTACTTGATCTTCACATTAGGCTTCCCTTTGTGTAGTTTTAGCCCATAGGTTTGATTAGCCTCCCTAAGCCTATGATTGCAAGTGTTGCACCAAATTTGTCCCATATGAGTTGAAGCACGCCCCAAATATATATGGATCATATGAATATGATTTTGAACTCCTTTTAGATCCATTTGAATGACATAAGTTTGCTCCACACCATTGTTAGAAATTTGCCCTATTGGATCCGTATCACTTTTAGAATAAAATACTAGAGATATTAGCAATAAGGTATAGAAAAATTCTATGAGAGCGACAATGTACTCAAAAAACATAATTGTTTTTGTGTTGTTTATCATTAAAAAGAGGAATTTTATAAATATTATGATATAAGAGAAATGAAAAAAAGGAGAGGTATGAGCAGGTGAAATAGGCTAGAACATGTTAGTGACCAATCTTCTTGTTCACTTTTTACTGTGATGATTGTTTGATATCGAAACAAAGTCTTAACCTTCGAGAGAAATAAATTTGAATTATCATAATAACAGATTCAAGAGTTTTAAAGAAAGTTTAATTATCTAAACATTATGTAAGAGGAATCACCGACTTAGCAATAGTTTATTCTTTTTCCCTTTTTAGAAGCATTATTATATTTGATAAGGTTAGATAAATTATTTTGGCGGAATTGATGTTATTTGAGATAATATTGTTGTTTATTGGAAGTTTAGTTTTTATCTATATTGGTGATATAGTTTGATTTTAAACACTTTAATTGGTACAAGTAATTATTATTGATAGGTTATATTGATATCTGTTTATATATAAATATGTGTATATATATATATATATATGTTTTGAATATTGGTATTTAGTTTCTTAATAAGATTGTGCAAAGTATAGCTATGAAAATATGAAAATATAATTATTTATATTTCCTTAGTTATTTACTGGATTCTAGATATAACCCTTATTCCTCCAATAGATTGTTGAATAAATGAATAAGATTGTTTTTGTATAGCATAGTGTGATATTGTGGTTGATTATTAGCAAGAATAAATTATGTTTGTATAAACTTTATGTTATTATCTATTGTTAAGAGCTACGTGGACCTGATCCTCTATTGGAGGTACGTAGGCAGCCTTCGGGTGCGGTCGAAATATAACATATGTTAAGACTTTAATTAGCAAATAGTAGCAATGTAAATTCAAGCCATATTAACAGATTTTCATGTTGAATAAATTACTTATTGGAAATTTAAAAAGTTTAATATGACTAAAATAATTAACATACAAATAATTATATTTATAAGATTATAGATAAAAATAAAGCCACAAAAGAAATCACCGACTTAGCAATATAGGAGAACAATTTTCATAAAGAGACCATGAGTGAATTAGACCCTTAATATTGCCAAAACTTGACTATAACTTAGGATAGAAGCATACATAAGTACCTAAACTGAATAACTTGGAAAGCTTGTTAAAGGAACGAAAATTGGCATCCGAATAGGTGCAATTTGTGATATAAAAGGCAGTGTCGCAGTCTAGATATAGAACGTAAGTTGGCATTTGAAAGGCAGTGTCGTAGTTCAGTTATGAGGCATAGACGAAGTGTCGCACCTATCCCAATTCCTCATTCACTAGCAGACTAAATGAAATTATTGCTTGAAAAAATAAAGAATAATGGCATAAAAATCCAAAATTTTATTTCTTGGCACAATAAATTAGGATTTAAAAATATTTGGCTATTCTTTCTAAATTTGAATTGAAAGTGGGGGAGCATCTGTCGGTAGCAGGCATATTGTATTTTTATATTACTTGATGTTGGACTCTACGCTACACCTTGGATAACCAAGGCGAGGTATTAATCGTTGGTTAATTAAGATAAAATTCTTAAATGGTGTAGAAAAACCTAAAACGCTCTCATCGACGCCGTCGCTCGCTGCCGAATTTATTTTTTCCACTTCGTCCTTCGCACAAAAAGTTGGCCTTCTCGCTTCACCACCATTTTGGCCTCAGAAAAGGAGATATTGCCTTCGTGCTTTCTCTTAGCTCTATTCACCTTTCGGTCCTTTATTTCTATATCTTCTCTCTCGGTGTCGTTACCTCTCATAAAAAATCAATTATCTTTAAACTTGAGATTCTCCACCAAATTCAGCTGTTGAAACCTGTACTTGTGTTCGTCATGTCGAATGCTGCTCATACAATTCCTAATCTCAAAACAATCATACTCGACTCTCCCGAGTTTGAATCGCTGATGATTGAGGATCCTAACTAATGAAACTAAGTGTGGTTGTTCTCCTATAAAATGCTCTGGTTTACTAGAGATGTTAAAGCTACTGGCAATAAATATTGCCTAGAGGAGAATCTGGAAAATTAGCTCTTCTCTTCATAATCAGTGTCTCACTAAAAGGACATTACTGTACGGTGCATGGAAATGCATGCTACATCTAGAATTCCTAACCTGTTGGACCTTGATGGCCTAAAACTTAGTTTCTTTAGGCTGGGTGTTGTCCCTTAACTTAGTTTTTGCACTCTTGAGCAATACCTGCCTGGCAGTTATTCCTTTGTTGTTGATGCTAGCTGTTTGTGTTCCGCCTACTGAAGTTGGTCCTTCAGGGTTTTATAGGTTTGGTGCTTTGAATTGCTCAAGTAGTCTAATTGATGAAGTTAAATATGCATAGACTAATTTAATTACTTTGTAACTGATGTTTCTCTCCCTACAATTTCAGATCCCGGTGCAAGTGCTGATCTTGCTGTGGTTTTAATGCAAGAAGGACTTGCACACATCTTACTTGTCGGTAAAAGGTAAGGTAATTCTTTGATTTTTTTTGGTTCAGTTGTTTAAAAATAAATAATCACATAAACATGAAGCAACAAAGCCTATAAGGAATGACTTCCACTCTACTTCATATCTTATTTTCTCGAATATTTTTTTTATTGTCATGTTGTAAACTGTTATCCTGGTGCCTTATGGTGCTGTGACTAATACACTACAGCGTGACAGCTACTCGATCAAGGATAGAGACTTCAATTCCTCGAAAGCATGGCCCTGCCATTGCTGGTTATGAGTCGGTATGCTTCTTTTCTTCCAACACAGTGAATCCAAGTCATTTATATTTGAGTTGCTATTGGCTTGTCAATGTACTGGAGTTGTTATTACTGATGTGGCTTCTATGGTTCTGCCTCCTTTTGCATGGATTCTAAGGATTCATGAATTTATCAGAAGTGCTTTAAAACTCTATGTTTTACATTTCTTGTTCTCCTTGCTGCAGGCATTGAATAAGTTCTTTGAGCATGTTTTACAGGTGAGCATTTGATTTGTATTTTATGTTAGTATGCCTCTACCCTGCTTCTGAATTCACAATATGTTTCAGGCAAATTAAATACCTGAAGCACTTCTTCACCAGTTCTGATAGATTTTATCCATGTGTAGGCTTTCCTAAAGCATATTGATTTCAGTGTCATTCGTTGTGCGGTGATTGCAAGCCCTGGTTTCACTAAGGTTTGCAATAAATATGCCATTCTCCTCCCCCCCTGTTTTCATTCAACTTCCTACTTGCTAATATGGCTTTGATCTCTTGTGAAATGATTTTTTTCTGCAGCAATATATACAATAGTCGAGTGTTTTATTCTTCAGGATCAGTTTCATCGTCACTTATTGTTAGAGGCAGAGAGGAGACAGCTGAGACCCATTATTGAGAACAAGTCACGCATAGTGCAAGCTCAGGATATAAGTATGTTTGTTATCTTTGCTTCCAGTGTTAATAGTGGTTAAAACAATGAATGAAACTTTGCAGGGTAGAGGTATCAAGCATAATGGCATACTGGAATATGATGTTTTGGGATAAATTTCTTGAGCATATATACTTTATGTTTATATGGTACTGGATTTTCTTGTTAACTTGGTTATGCGCCCTGAAGTTCTTTTCTTTTTCCTGTTCTCCCTTTTTTCTTTTAAAAAAATTATCTTCATCCATTTTCATCTTTTCGTCATTTGGAGTGGAGACGGTTTAGCTGTTTGTAACTGGAAGGAGGATTATCCTACTACTATATTAGGTCACAGCAGCTAGAACACAACAGAACTTGTTTTGTCCTTCCTAAATTTAGTGAACATTAACCTTTGTTACACAGGCATAGCTTGAGGGAGGTTCTTGATGCCCCAAATGTTATGAACATGATTAAAAGACTGCAACACTCCCAATACGTTTCTTTACGAAAGCAGGACAAAAACGTGGTCCTTTTCTATATTTGTTTTTTCTTTTCCCTTTATTTCTAATATCGTATTCATTCACATCGGTCTGCCTTCTTGGTTCTTGGCCGGCTTTTTGCAAGTGTATCGAGGACATTTCATCTGGGATTTCGATGGCAAAGTTTGATTTACCTTTAAGTTTCTCACTTTAATGGTGAAATTCAATTACTTTGTGAAATCTTGCCCATAAATTCTTCTGGGTTTGCTTCAAATTGCATTCTCCATCATTCATAACCTGTATTCCACCTCATTTTAGATATTGTTTGTGTTTTTGTAATTTTTGGCCTGAAGATCGATCTGGGTGTGCTTCAGAATCAGTAATATCATCATCCAGAATCTCAATTGCTTCTGCAAGTATGGTTTCTTTGACTGGTTCAATGTTATTTCCTGCTACTGCACCGCATGGCTCTACTGGGTCTGCTAGATTCTCTATTTGGAGTACGGACACAACCTCTTCGTTCTGCTATAATCAGAGAAAGGTTCTCTGCGCTTGTATGGCACCTCTGCGAAACATAGGCAGCGATGAATATCGAGCAACCAAATTCAATGTAATTCCCTTACGCTAAGTGTATTTGTCTAGTTTCTGTAGTTTAGATTGTTTTTAGTTTTTGCGGTGTCTTGTTTGATCGTTTGTTGTTCAGCGCTTTTCTTCTTTTATCTCCTTTTGCTCTATCGTTAACTTAATTTGCGTCTGTTTCTTACTATGTTTTTCTTTTCTTTTAGGTGTGACCAGGATTCTTATAAATCAAAGCAATTAGGGACGGTATTGGAACCAGAGGATGATTCTGATGTTCTAATTGAAGGTAAAAATGTCTACAAGTCATTTGGGGATAAGGATATACTGAGAGGTGTCAGCTTCAAGGTGACTTTTGTTAGAAATTGATGCGTGTTCTCTTTCTATCTAATGGTTCTTTCTATTATTAGCATATATTCTTACAACTGTTATGCACAGCATATTAACTCTTGATCAACATTCTTGTGGTAAACGTCGTTCTCTGTTCTGTTCACAATTCAACTTCTGAGTGATATTGAGCTATTGTTTTACTGCTTCTACTTGTGGTTTGCCTATTGCACCAAACAATGTAAAAGAAATTACGGTAACAACTGGTTTTTGTTGAGCTAAGGCCTTTCATGTGAGATTATAAAATTTGATTCAAAGTTGCATAATAAACTAACGACTCTTTTGAAGAATGAGCAAGGAATTAGGAACCAAGTATGGCTGTTAGATTACCTATGGAATTGTTGTTTAATGATTACAAGCTTCCCTGAATTGTCCGGTGGAGGGGAAGGTTTCAACGTTTTTCTGTACTGGCCATGTTATTGTTTTGGTCTTGTACACAATCTTGAGTTGCATCCAGCTCTTTTTAGATGTTTGACTTGGTTTATGGGGTTTATAATGGGAAAAGGGAAAAGAAAATCTTATTTCCTTTGTTTCAATATTATTAGTCAATAGTTCAACTAATGTGGTTAATTTGCATTCTTTTGCAAAAATTTGGGTTTACAGTAGAATATCTTAGTGACCAAAATCTTCTTCTTCACATTTTTCAACTACGAGTTCTAATAACCAAATCACTCTTTTTTAAATTCCAGAACATCTTAATAGCCAAATCGATGACTATGAATAAGAAGGAAAATAGTGAAGGGTTACAATCTTCGACGCAAGTATTTAACATGAGAACCAACTATAGGATGTTAAATTTGATTAATTAAATATATAGAAATTATTTAAAATTTGCAAAATTTCATCTCAGATGGTTGTTCTGCTTGCATAATTCTGAATATTGGTAGAGTTCATGGAAAGTTAATTTCTTTTCCTTCCCCTTTTTTTTCTCTTGTTGTGTTCTCCTTGTCATATTTTTGTCACTAATATTAATTATGAATTATTTTTAAGCTATTCATCTTGATTGTGAGTTTCAATCACGCAGGTCTTCCTGTTTACTTTATTGAGCCTCAACACCCTGACAAGTTCTTTTGGAGAGGGCAGTTTTACGGAGAACATGATGATTTCTATCGTTTTTCATTTTTCAGCCGTGCTGCACTTGAATTGCTTCTTCAAGCTGGCAAAAAAACCAGACATAATTCATTGCCATGACTAATTTAAAATTTGCTTCTGCCTTAATTTTCTTACAGTGCATGATCATACATTTTACAACTACGGAAAACTATATGAATGGGTCATTTGATTCTCTGTTTGGAGTTTTCTTGAATATTTGTTATTTTCTTTGTGAATGTGCATCCAATCCTAGAAGTCTTTCATATTTTATTGAATACGTGGGCTGCATAACAAGAATGGTGCCACAGAAAGGTGTACACCTTATTAGACATGCAATATACCGTACTCTAGAGTTGGGAGGACAATTTCTACTACTTGGCTCAAGCCCAGTTGCACATGTATTTCTCTTTATGCTACTGAAAAATATGCAATGCTCTGTACCTCTGTTTTGCGATTTTGTCAGATTTGTATTTAACATGCTATTATTGACTGTTATTCTGATGGATAAAAATGTTTCCCCGAGCAGGGATCGAATGGTGCTTTAGAACATGCATTTAACCATTACAGGAACGATCCTGAGAACTGTAGCGACGATTTGATTTCAACTACCTTTAATTGTTTCATTTTCATGGAATTTTCTGTGGGAAATTTATCCTTTCAGAGTAGAAGATGACAGTTCTTTTACAAGACAGTTGCAGAGAAGATGCACTTTTAGCATGCAAAAATTACATTATGCTTTGAATTAAATCACAACAATTTACATATCATCACAGCCCAATATAATCTGAAGTTCAAACATAAAAACTCTCCTTTTTTTCTCATGTGGGTCATGGTACAAATTTCTGCAAGTGTGAGTAGACTAGGGATACCCAACTATAACTGGTGGTCTGAGGCTTGGTCTCTTATGTGGGTCGTGGTACAAATTTCTCCAATGTCCTACCTGCAGCTACAAGGCTTTCGTCCTTTTCCAAGCCATTGGAAAGGTATACAATCACTGTACCATTTCCTCATTTGATGTTTAAAAGTTAGTGAACGGATTCCAATTCATTTGATGAAATTGTTTTTTGCAAGGCAGTTTCTACTGAAGGCAGGGCCATGCAGAACGTAGGATTGACAGGCTTGACGTTTTGGTCGCCAAATGTTAACATTTTTCGTGATCCCAGATGGGGAAGAGGCCAAGAGGCCCCTGGTTAGAAGTCCATTTATTATTTTTCTTTTGTGTGCTTTTGAATTGTGATAATTCAGGTAACAAAGCAAGACATGGAAGATACATTTCAACCTCCATTTAGAAGTTGTGTTCTTGATGGTAATGTTGCCAGTGTAATGTGTTCCTACAATCAGGTCAATGGTAAGCCAACATGTGCTGATCCAAATCTTCTTTCTGGGGTCATTCGAGGCGAATGGAAATTGAATGGGTATATATTCATTCTCCGAATTTTGAGTTTCATAGTTGATCATCTGGTTTGAATTCGGCTCGGTTTTTGCAGATACATAGTTTCTGACTGTGATTCAGTATATGAGTTCTTCAATGGACAACACTATACCAAAACACCAGAAGAAGCTGCAGCTACAGCAATATTGGCAGGTAATGCTTGAAATGCTAATTACTCGTTAAAGTTGATTATTAGGTTGCTTGTTAATTGCATTTTTTCCTTAAAAGAGGCTTAGTATTTATAATGAAATTGCAATTTTTTTTAATTTGATAGGTCTGGATCTCAATTGCTGGTGATTCTTAGGCCAGCACACTGAAGTCTTGGTCCCACTATGATGAGTCGAATATTGACAAGGCTGTCTCAAATAATTTTGCTACTATGATGAGACTTGGTTTTTTTTATGGTGATCCTACCAAGCAAATCTATGGAAATCTTGGTCCAAAACATGGTATCCACTATCATTCATGAACATGAGAGCAGATCCTTTGACGGGCTATCCAGGCAGAACCTACAGATTTCATACTGGAGAAACTGTTTATTCATCCAAGAGCTCCAAGCATAGCCCATCTGCAGTGAATCACTTCAAGCTCACGGTTCTCGACAAAAGTTTCTGAGTCAGCACAGAGACCAACAGTATCCCATCCATAGTCACCTGGGAACTCACTAGTCAAGTAAGACGGAAGCTCACTGGAGAATGGACATGGCCATTGCCCATGAGCTTAGGGGCAAAGGAGAAGAGCTTCACCGCCTTGCTAGTGGAAGTGGTGGGTGGAAAAGAGAAGGGGTCCAATGGGTATTAATAGATAGTTGGGGATGGATTTCCTTATCTCAGTGAAATCTACGTTCAAGATTCCATAAGAGGGGTATTTAAATCTATCACTTCATTGGAAGTTGTAGATTTTATTTGTTTGTTCTTTTCATCCTATATGATATTCTTTGGACCGCTAAATTCTTATATTTATTTATTGTTCATATCGACGTTCTAATATTTAGATTGATCGATCCATACTTTGATAAATTTTCACATTAAAAAAAATTCTTTTTAATTCTTTTTATCAGTGTATGTAAATACTATCGGAAAGTATTAGAATGAATGAAAAGACCCCTTATTAAAAAGTAATAAATTATATAACCTCTAAAATATAGTAAATTTTACCTCTTAAATGTTATTTTTTTATTTAAATTATAAATTTTTATTTTATTAATAATATATTTTTTATTAGATTACCATTATTTAATTTAAATAATTTAAAAAGGACTATTTATAATCCTAAGATCATAAATTCTTTTATTGAATAAATTTTTATATTATAATTTGATTTTACACAATATAGAAAAAATCAAACGATACAATTTATATGTATCGAATTACAGTAATTTTTAATATAATAATTTAGAATGAATTCTTTAAAAATTATTGAAAAAATGCTCACCAATATTAAATAATTAGTAATGTAAAATGGATATAAATACAAGAGTAAAGATAAAAATAAAAAATTATAACTATAGATAATAATTAATAATAAATTAATATTCTCACTTATACATGCGTGCCACATGCTCTTGGCTAGTAAACTAATATATTTAATTTCTTTAAAGTCAATAAAAAATAGAAAATATTTTTCTTCACTAATAATAGTAAATTTTTTTTTAAGGGTGATATGTGGATTATATCCAAAAGTACATCTCACAATACTTTATTAGATCAAAGTACAACTTATAACATGTGGGTTCAGATTTTGGACAACACACCTTACCTGCTTTTGGTGATCTAACACATAAAGTTTGATACTCTTAAATTTGTATGCGAATATATACACATACAATTTCATATTTACTAATTATATATTTAAAAATCGTAATTATAATTTTAAACATTATTTTAAACTATTATATATGAATCATTCGTGTAGACTATAATTGGTAAATCAAAAAATATCGTATGATAACAAAAATTATTAGCTTTCATTAGTTGTGCACAAAAGTTATTGAGATTTCATGCTGTGATTGATCTCATGTAAATGATAATTAACATGCAGAAATTGATGAACAATCTTGCAGGAAAAAAAAATGAAGACACTCAAACTTTTGACTTCTCCATAAAAACTCCCATGGATAGACCTTTTCTTACGGGTCCACTAGTTCCGTACAATTTTTTTATCGATGATATATATGATACTAATTGTAACTTTTGATCCAAATAACTGAGTAATCTAAATAAATTCACATATTTAAAAATCTTTTAAAATGGATTTGAAATAAAATTATTTTATAAAATTATTTAAAGTTCACACTTAAAATTATAAGATTAGTACATTTATCACTCTTGATATTCTGAGATCCAGAAAATAGAGTTTACAATGTGAGTGTAAACTTGGCCTGGGAAGATCACGTCTTCCCCTTTTTATTCCTTTTCTTTGTCCTCTAGTAACGCATAACTGCCATCCTACTACAGTGTCACTTGTTCCTGTCACTCAGGCCCGTATGTACGGACGTGCCAGCGTATCTCTCTCTGTCAGGCGGCCATTTAATTTCCCCTGGCACGCATGCTAATAGAGCTGTGAGGTAGCTGGGCCTACTCTCCTACCTTCCATCACATCACCGGGCTAAGCTATCTTCTGGTGGACCGGCGCGTGGGGTCAGTCCGGCCCGCCTTAGTCACGGGCTGAAGTATGCAATGTTGGGCCGGTCTGCTTTAGAGGGTCCTGATGGGCTTTGGGCCTATGTTCTTCTCCAGGGTCCAGCCTCATCCCGGGTGTAAGAAGCCCGACGGTCATTAAGTGCCCCTTAACCTCCTCAGTAGTTATTCCATGAGTAATGAGGGGGTAAATCCCTAGGCCACCATTATGACCATGCGGCTCGGGGGAGGCTCCTGTCAAAAACGTCATTTCTCTGCCTTTACTCTTTTCAAAATCAAACTCCCCATTTCTCTCTAGAATCTTCTTCTTACTTTGCTCTCTGTACTTTGTCTCTCTCATCTCCTGTAAAATTTCTTTGAGGTACGTCTTTTGCTCTCTAATGGTTGTTCTTAGAATTCCTGATGTTGCAACTCTGAGGTCTAGCATCACCTCTGCATCCCTCTCCAACTTCTTTTCTCGGGAATACCTAGATGCCTCCCTCTACCGCATTAGGGCTCCTCACCGCAACGAGAGGATTGTTCTCGTCGTTCCTCCGCCACCGGGTTTGATTGATCCCCAACGGGATCGCAGCTTGATCTTTTTTGTTAAGCAACGCGATTTTTGTCTGCCTTCCCTTTTTCTCCCTTCTTCATTAAGGTTTTCCATTACTTCGGAGTAACCCCTCACATGCTCTCACCCAACTCCACTCTTTTTATGTGTTCCTTTGAATCAATCAGCTTGTACTAGGGTTTTACCCCCTCTGCTGTTTTATTTTCCACCTTTTTCTGTCTAGTCCGTGCTAGCCAGAGGTTCTATTATTTTGCTTGCTCCTCGAGGAGGGTTGTCAATCTTCTCGGGGTATAAGGACTCCATTAAAGGTTGGGTTGAAGGTTTCACAGTGGTAGAGCTAAAGGAATGTGCGGGAATAACTTGGGATGTGGACCTCTCCTGGAGGGATGTCCCCCCAGGTTGTAATGACCTTCCCCGGCTGCCCCTGGTAGACCAGATCTGTCTTCTCCAACTGACCTCTATCTCGAGGAAGTATGATGTCGAGAAGTGCATGTTCGTGTCTAATCTTCGGGACTACCAGAAAGCTGGTATTTGTTTGTTTGATGTTCTGCCTTTTGCCTTTTTCTTGTATTTGTTTCTAACTGTGAGTTATTTTTTTGTTTTTCGCAGCCTCTTCTGCATTGATGGACAAGATTAAACCCCCTAAGAACTTCACGATGTCCTGGGAAAATATGAAGGCCACCTTGGAGGCCTTTCGGGCTGGTCAATTTGTGGTAGACGTGACCCGGGAGGTTTTTCACGCCATCTCCCCTCTTATGGCTGGCCGGACTACTTCTCCTGCCCCTGCTTCATCTCGAGCACTAGTGCCTGCCCCTAAGGGCTCTCGTTCTGTAGACTCCAAGGCTTCCACCCAAGGCAAGACTCCGGGCTCCTCCAAGTCCCCTGCGGCTCCAAGGCCCAAGTTGACATCCACTCCAACTTCCTAGGAGCCCATCACTATCAAGAAATCTACGGAGGGTGGTTCCAAGGGAGGGGCTGAGGTTTCTCCTTCTGCAGTACAACCTAAGTAGAAGGGATCTGTAGCTCGATGGGGACTACTGCTTCGGTGTCGAATGCCAATGCAAACGGTGTTTCCTTCGTGGGTGTCCGAGGAGTAGTCCGGAGCGCCCAAAGAATTCTGTTGAGCTCAGCCGTCTAGTTCTTCCTCGCTTCATCCAGCCACTTCTTTAGTCCCTGAAGGATGGGTCGGTTTGTGACTTCCGTCTGGCCGTTTGTTTGGGGATGGGCTACCGAGGAGAACTTGTGCCAGATGTCCATATTTCTTGTAAAATCCTTGAAGGATTTGCAGTTGAACTGCTTGCTGTTGTCTGATATAAGTGTCCTCAGTATCTCAAATCTGCAAATGATGTTGCCCTAGACGAAGTCTATCACTTTCCGTGTTGTAATGGTGGGCACAGCTTCAGCTTCAAGCCAATTGATCTCCTTTTGCAGCACAACCTAAGTAGAAGGGATCTGTAGCTCGATGGGGACTACTGGTTCGGTGTCGAATGCCAATGCGAATGGTGTTTCCTTCGTGGGTGTCCGAGGAGTAGTCCGGAGCGCCCAAAGAATTCTGTTGAGCTCAGCCGTCTAGTTCTTCCTCGCTTCATCCAGCCACTTCTTTAGTCCCTGAAGGATGGGTCGGTTTGTGACTTCCGTCTGGCCGTTTGTTTGGGATGGGCTACCGAGGAGAACTTGTGTCAGATGTCCATGTTTCTTGTAAAATCCTTGAAGGATTTGCAGTTGAACTGCTTGCTGTTGTCTGATATAAGTGTCCTCAGTATCTCAAATCTGCAAATGATGTTGCCCTAGACGAAGTCTATCACGTTCCGTAATGGTGGGCACGGCTTCAGCCTCAGGCCAATTGAAGAAGTACTCTACTGCTACTATCACGAACCTCTTTTGCCCCATGGTTTTAAGGAAGGACCCAGGATGTCTATGCCCCACTATGAGAAGGCCAAGGGCTTAATATGCTGGACTATGGTGTGGCTGGGTTGTTAATGGCATTGGCAAACCTTTGGCAGACGTCGCATCTTCTGACTAACTCCTCCGCTTCTTTTTTTAATTGTGGGCCAGTAGTAGCCTTGCTTGAAAATTTTATTTGCTGACGTGCTTGCTCCTTCATGCGATCCACAGACTCCCTGATGTATCTCCTCAATCACCTTGGCTGCTTCCTAAGGACCCACACATCTAAGCTACGGGTGTAACGACCCGAAAATCGGACCGCTACCGGCGCTAGGATCCGGGTCGACTTAAGGCCGCCGGGACCCGTAGCAAGCCTAACATGCATCCTGTGAACCTGCTTAATCCCATACATGATCAACAACATACATAAAAATTAAAACTTTTCTTTCCATATACATCAACCAACCTCAACCTGTGCATATACATTAACATAACATTGATCCCTTAGTGGAATCTCATCAATGCCCCCAATGGGTGACATAACATATGCTGAGTTGGTTTACATAAACATCATAAAAATCTCTAAGATCATGTATAAAAAGGGATACAACAATCTATGGTCAAGCACACCTCTAACATCCATAAACATCATCTATACTGATTAAGACATTACATTACAATTCGATCATGTCCATTGCTAGCTATTACATAAACATGGCTTCCTTACTCTACCCGGACTCCTGCTCTATACTGTACCTGCAAGCCTGGGGGTAAAGGGAGAGGGGTGAGCTAAAAGCCCAGTGAGTAGAACTATAAAACATATTAATACTATGCTCCAATGAAATGCATTATAACACAGACAATTCACATAAGGGTTGGGTGAACTTGTCACCAATTAGTCCAAGCTAACATTGTGACAGGCCGTAGCATGGGGTCCTGGTCTTCCTGTCATAACATACATTACTTACCATTGCCCCAGGGCCTCCTCTGGGCTCCTAGTCTTCGAGTCCCATAACCGTGCCAGGCCGTAGAATGGGGTCCTGGTCTTTCCTTACATTGTGCCAGGCCGTAGAATGGGGTCCTGGTCTTCCTGTCATGGACTAATTGGGTCATCCAACATTCACCCACATCAACAACAATTGATGCAATGCGGCATATTCGTGAAGCTAATGCAATCATCCTATTGCATAATCATGATGCATGAAACATGATAAAACATTTAATTTAAAAGATTAAGTTTAGTTCCACTCACCTCTGGCTGACTCTGACAACACCGAAGCAGCTGAACTCACTGCTGGGGTCCTCGGTTCCTCGGGTCCGAACCTACACAGGTGGACTCAAATGAGGGACCAAACATACTAGAACATATCTCTAAACTACTCCCCAAAAACCCCTTAAAACATCATGAAACAACCATAGGAAAACATGCAAGGAAGGCCTGGACAGGGCACTTTCGGCGGCAGGTTCGGCAGCCGAAAGTCCTTCCAGAGCCGAAAGTCAGGCAGGTTCGGCGGCACCTTCGGCGGCCGAAACTCCCAGACAGAGACGAAACTCATGCATGTTCGGCGGCACCTTCGGCGACCGAAACTGCCAGACAGAGACGAAAGTCTCCTTTCGGGGGCAAGCTTCGGCAGCCGAAAGGCTGCCTCCCCAGCCATGTTCGGCGGCCGAAAGTCCTTCGGCTGCCGAACCTGGTTTCTGAAAAAGGGCAGAAACTTGGCTCCCTATGCACATTTCGCCTCCAAACCTTTCCAACATGCATCAAACCTATTCTACAACACACAAACACAAGCATACATGTTCCTAGGGGCCTCAAACCAACATAAACCCCATCTACAACACATCAAGAAACTCACATTGTACATGAACATACATTTATACCCAAAAACTCCAAAAACATAACCATAACCTAAACATGCATTCTATCCCATAGATCTACTTAAAACTTACTTAAAACATGCAATGAGATTAAGATCGGCTCTTACCTCTTGAAGATCGAGAGAGAGACGACCTAAACTCGAAGTTGGGAGAGATTGGGTTCTTGAACCTCCAAGCTCCAAAACTTTGCTCAAAAGCTTTAAATCTTCAAAACAAAGTTAAAACAAATGAAAACCTTGAAAGATCTAGAGGAAAGACGCCAAAGATGGGTGAGGGGCGGCGGAGACTCACCTTGGCCGAAAATGGGGAAAAAGCTCGCCCGTTTTTGGCTAAGGGACCCTTTTATAGTGGTTGGCCAGACCACGTTCGGGGGTCGAATGTGCCTCCGCATGCATGCCATGTTCGGCGGCCGAACTTGGGGTTCGGCGGTCGAACCTGGACTTCCCTCACTTATGCTTTCGGGGGCCTAAAGCACACCCGCAACGCATGCATGTTCGGCGGCCGAACTTGAGGTTCGGCGGCCGAACCTGAGTTTTCCTCCAATGCTATTTTCATGCAAAAACTCATTTTCTTTCATGCTTAAAACATAAAACACATTAAAACATTTCATAAAAACATGGTTTTACCCTACTAGAGGCTTCCGACATCCGAGATTCCACCGGACGGTAGGAATTCCGATACCGGAGTCTAGTCGGGTATTACAACGGGCTAGATTTCCCCCTTCGATATAAGGTTCCCCTTACTGCTTGGTAATTGGCAGCCTTAGCTGCAATTCTTTTTACTTCTGTTTTATCCTCAGGAAGCTTCCCAGTCTCCAAATATTCTAGGTATGGGGTCATCCAACTCTGCCCCTCTTCAATTTGCATTATTGTGGTGGGTTTCTTAAAAGTGGGGATGCTGATATGCTGTATGTACACTTCATTCGGGAGCTGTTCTAGTCCTTCCTCGGATAACCGGCTAAGCAGGTCTGCTTCTTCGTTTTCCTCTCTAGGTATCCTGTGATACTATACAACAATCCCGTTCTCGCCGAGCTCAGCTTCCACAGCTCGTACCTTGACTAGACATTTTTGCATGATGGGGTCCCTTGCTTGATATGCCCCCGTTATTTGATTGATCACTAGTTGGGAGTCGCTGCTTTTTTTAAGGTAGGTTGCCCCTACTTCAGACGCTATCAGCATTCCATTTATCAAGGCTTCGTATTCTGCCATGTTATTAGAGGCTGTAAATTCCAAGCGTAGGACGTAGCAGACCTTGAGTCCCTCTGGGCCTTTCAAAAGTATTCCGGCTCCACTGGCCCCAGCGTTGGACGCCCCATCTACATACAGATTCGAGTTGAACTCCCGTGGTGTCCGGTCTCCATCCCTTCCTCCAGCTGAGCTTGGTAACTCTCTACTTTGTTCTTGTTGTTCCTCATTGAAGGAGCATTCGGCTATGAAGTCAGCGAGGGCCTAGGCTTTGATGGTTGTCCGAGGTTGGTATTCAAGGCAGTACGGGCTGATTTTGACAGACCAAGCGAGCATCCTACATAATGTTTCAGGTTTGTAAAGAATTTTCTTAAGGGGTTGATCTATCATCACGACTCCCTAGTGGCTTTCAAGGTACACTCTGAACTTTCTTACTGCCAGTAATAAGGCAAATGCCAGTTTCTCTATGTTCATGTACCTAACCTCAGCATCTTTGAGCACCTTGTTGACATAAAATATTGGCTTCTACTCTTCCCCTTCTTCTCTCATCAGCACAACACTTATGGCTTGTTCTGAGGCTGCTAGATATATCAAGCACATGTGGTGAACTAAGGTATTGCTTGAGGTTATTGAAGGCCTCTTGGGAATCCTCTATCCATTCGAAGTTTGGGACTTTCCCTAGCTTTTTGAAGAATGGTAAGCACCGCTCTACAAACTTTGACATGAATCAATTAAGTGCTACCACCCTCTCTGTAGGCTTCTGCACATCCCTCACACAGGTCGGCTCTGGCATCTTCAGTATAGCTTCCACTTTCTCTGGGTTTGACTCAATTTTCTTTCCACTAACCATGTAGCCTAGGAATTTTCCTCCTCTGATGAAGAAGGTGCACTTGGCCTAGTTCAGCCTCATTCTGTATTATTCCAGCACCCCGAATACTTCTTTTAGGTCGGCCAAGTGTTGCTGGAAGGTCTGGCTTTTCACCACCATGTCGTCCACGTATACCTCTACATTTCTCCCTATCTACCCCTTGAAGATTTTATTCATCAGTCTTTGATATGTCGCCCCTACATTTTTCAGCCCGATGGGCATGGTCTTGTAGCAATAGGTCTCATCTTTAGTTATGAACGAGGTCTTCTCTTCATCTGACCTCTGTCCATAGGAATTTGATGATAACCAAACATAGCATCAAGGGATGACATGTAATCAAAACTGGCCGTGGAATCGACCATTTTATTAATGTCAGGAACGGGATAACAATCTTTGGGGCAGGCCTGGTTCAGGTCAGTAAAATCTATACACATTCTGTATTTGCCATTAGCTTTTTTGACTAACACAGGGTTGGCTAACCACTGTGGGTACATAACTTCCCAAATGAACCCTGCCTCCTCTAACTTCTGAACTTCTTCTCATGTAGCCTGTTGTTTCTCCTTTCTGAACACTCTTTTCTTCTGCTTTATTGGTTTTGCTCTAGGGAGAACATTGAGTTTATGGGTCATCACCTCAGGGTCTATTCCCGGCATGTCGGAAGGCTTCCAGGCGAAGCTTGAGGCATGTCTTCTGATAAGGGCCATTACTGCTGCTTTCTGCTCTTCGTTAAGGCTCGCTTTGAGGCTGAAGACTTTGTCAACATCTTTCTTCTGATAGTGGAAATGTCTCCAGCGTGTCAATGGGCTCCGTCCTGGCCTCCTTCTTTTCATCTAGGACTTCCATGACCTCCGGGCTGCTGCGTCTGGTTCTACCACCGTGGCCAGATACACTGTCCGAGCTTCCTCCTGTCGTCCCCAAACTACTCCTACCCCTGCCTCGGTTGGAAATTTCATGGTCAGGTACCTGATGCTGGTTACTGCTTCAAAATCGTACAGTGTCGGCCTTACTAGAATTGCATTGTAGCTTAGGGGGAGCTTCACTACCAGAAAAATTGCATAGTGAGTGCGAGATAAGGGTGGTTCTCCCAACGTTAGGGCCACCTTCACCTTCCTTTCCACTACCATTGGGGTTCCTCCTATCCCCTTGACTGGGGCTTGATCCTTTACCAGCTGCTCCTCTAGTATTCTCATCTGCTGAAAGACCTAGTAGGGTAGCAGGTTCAACTTACTCCCATCATCTACCAGGACCTTGCAGACCCTGTAGTTGTGAATAACGGCCTCGATGACTAGGGCGTCGTCATGGGGCATCTGAATCCTATGAGCATTCACATGGGAGAAAGAGATGGTTACTAGGGAGTGCTCCACTATTTGCAGGACTTCCTTGCTACTCCCCTCTCAACTTTGGCTTCTCTTCCTCCCTCTCCTGCTCATCCGGCCTCCGGTTCCCCCTATGATCATGTTGATGGTTCCACTGGAGCCGTCATTCACTAGCCCAGCTCCCTGTTTACGGGGCCTCTCCGCTATAGCATTTTGTTGGGGCCTCTCTCCTTTCGATTATCTCACAAAGTTTCGGAAATGCCCTCTCTTGATCAGCCTCTCTATCTCATTGATCAGTTGGTAGCAGTTGTTGGTATCATGGCCGTGGGTCTGGTGGTACTGGCAGTACTTATCTAGATCCCTCCGGTTGGCTTGGCTCTCATGGACTTAGGCCATTGGATGAAGTCCTTATCCTATACCGCTATGAGCACTTCGCCTCTAGATGCATTTAGAGGGGTGAGTGCTTCGGGGATCCGGGGCTGATATGCCTTCTGTTCTCTCCTTTCCCAGGGATGTCTGTACACCTCATGCCCCCGATTCTGCTTCCTTTCTTGCCTCTCAGGCCTTCTCTCTTCCACAGTCTTTCCCCTATCTCCGGCCTCCCTGGCGAACCTGCTAGTGGTTAAGGCATCGTCTTGCCTTATGTACTTCTCTGCTCTCTTCATCAGCTCCGCTAGGGTAGTGGGTGGCTTCCGACATAGTGACCCAAAGAACTCAGGGGATGTAGTCCCCTTCTGCATGGCTTCCACTGCCCTTGCGTCATCCAGCTTAGGGATTTGCAGGGCCTCTGAGTTGAAACGGGCCACGTACTCTCTTAGGGATTCATTTTTTCATTGTCGGATCGTCTCCAGGTAGCTAGTCTTCCTCTTAACTGGGACCCCTACAATGAACCGGCTGATGAATATGTTGGCGAGGTCCGCAAAGCTCCTAATGCTCCCTACCTCCAAGCTGTTAAACCACGCCCTAGTTGGTCCCGTGAGGGTGGTGGGGAAAACCTTACACATTAGGGCATCCGAGAGAGCCTGGAGCTCCATGAACATTTTATAGTTCAGGATATGCTCCCGGGGGTTCCCTGCTCCATCATAAGCCGCCATAGGTGGCATCATAAACTTCTTTGGGATGGTTTCCCATTGGATCCACCCTAAGAAAGGTGAGGATATGGGTAGTAAAGCCTGGCTATTGTCGTTAGCCCCTAGCTCCGCCAGGAGCTGCTCCTTCATTTTTCGTAACTTCCTGTACACATCTGTCTCCTCCTACCTTGGCCTTTTCTCTAGGCGATATCTCTCTTCCCATTCTTCACTTTCCATCCTCCCTACTGTCCCAACAGAGTAGCTCTCTACTTCATCATTCTTAATAAGCTCTCTTACCCTCTGACTCGCGGTTGTCGAAGCCGGTCAAAAATAACCTCTACGGTTATCAACAATCTTACAACTGCAGATAGTGGTAAAGGATCGAATCCACAGAGAATTGAGTACTTATCTATTTTTCCCAAACAAGATCAATTAGAATCAATTGAAAGCACAATTGAAAGCAAGTAGATCAAAAGTAAAGTGCAATAAAGTAAAAAAGGGGGGTTTTGAGATTGATTTGACTAACAACTATTGAAAGCAATTAAAACAGCAAGTAATCAAAATAAAAGAGGAAATCAATATGAAAAAGGTCTAGTTGAAGATATGGATCCACTTTAGTTGTTTGGGTTGATCATTGAAACTTATATTTTCTTGATTGGTTCAATAGATTAGTTATAGGGGTGGAAAACGCTTCTCACCACCATGTCTCTCCTTATGATCAAATCAATTAGGGAACGTCCTCTAATCAATTACTAATTAATAAATTGCCAAGGAATGTCCTTGGGCCTTAGGCATCAAAACAATTGTCAATTGCATAAAGAATGAGAGAGATCCAATCCTAGCTACTCCAAGCGCATGAAGATGATGCTAGATCATACAATTCCTTAGTTTTTACACCAAGTGTTCTTAGGTCAAAATATTTCCAGCAATTACGAACTAACAATCAATTAACTTTGTAATCAAGAATCAAGTGGCCAATTTGATCAAAACAACAAAGCAATCTTAGAATTAAGCACACAATTGCATGAATATTGGACAAATCAAAAGCAAACACTTTATGTTCAGATCTCACAACCCTTTAAACAACCTTAGTTTCAACCAATCCTCAACTAGAATTTAAGGGTTTCAGCCACTCATGGCTGAACCAAAACAAAAAATAGAAGGAGAGAAGAAGGAAGGAGGAGCGGCGGTGGCACAAGGTGGAGGAGTTCGGCGGCCGAACCCTTGGAGAGATGGGGATCTTCAATTCTTGAAATCTGCCACTTCTTGTCTTCATAAGGCCTTTAAATATATCTTGGGAGGCTGCCTAGGGTTTCTTGGGTGTCTATGCATCTTTTAGAGGTTGCCCAAAGTACCCTTGGTCTTATATGTGCCTTCTATGTGCATGTGTGAAGTTGCAAAGACTTTTTGGTCTTTTAATTGCTGCCCAAGTGTGTCCAAGAAATCTTCTTCACATTATTCTTGCCACTCACGCACTAAAGAGGAAGGTGGAGTGTAACATCCTCTGGGCCCACAACAGTAGATATTGTCCGCTTTGGGTTCGAGGGCCTTGGCCCAGCCTTCCCCTCACGGTTTTGTTTCTAAGGGTTCACGCAAGCGTCCTTCCCCTCAAAACGCGTCTACTGTGGTCTCTTGGGGCTTGCCCTTATAAGGCGTCCCCCCTCCTTACCTCTTTCCGATGTGGGATACTTTCAATCCACCTCATAGGGCTTCTACCCCCCATAAGGCCTGAGCGTCCTCGCTCAGCACACCGTACTCATGAGGCCCAGGCTCTGATACCAATTGTAACATCCTCTGGGCCCACAACAGTAGATATTGTCCGCTTTGAGTTCGAGGGCCTTGGCCCAGCCTTCCCCTCACGGTTTTGTTTCTAAGGGTTCACGCAAGTGTCCTTCCCCTCAAAACGCGTCTACTGTGGTCTCTTGGGGCTTGCCCTTATAAGGCGTCCCCCCTCCTTACCTCTTTCTGATGTGGGATACTTTCAATCCACCTCATAGGGCTTTGGAACAATTGGTACTCACTCTCACCAGACTATTCCCTTAAAGTGGGAGGTCAAGGGTTCGAGTAGTGGGGGAGGCGACCTAATTTCCAAAGGGAAATTTGGGCCAAATCCACTTGGGGAAGGATGCGATGCGAGAACCCAAGGGGACAAATCCTGCCAGGAACCCGTGAGGGTGAATGGATGTTAAGAGCTGTTCACGACGCCAGTGGAAAGCTCGAGGTGGCACGAGGCCAGGTGAGGGATAGCCCTGGGCCGTGAACGGTAACAGTGCCGGTGAAAGGGCCGGGCTGTTACATGGAGCCTCTTTTGAATTTTGAATGTGCATGGCATGAAGTGGAAAACATGTGATCTTCAAGATTTGGCTTCTTGAATAAGGAATAAGCAGTTTGGGGGGACTTTCGGCTGCCTAAGCTTAGTTTCGGAGGCTGGACTTTCGGCTCTGGAGCAAACTTTCGGCCGCCGAAGGTGCCGCCGAAGATGGTTGAGTTTCAGATCTGGACGAGGCTTTCGGCCGCCAAAGGTGCTTCCGAAGGTGGCTTTTCCAGATTTGGCACTTTTTGGCAGTTTTAAGACCATTTTCTCTAGATTGTCTCTTTACACCTAATATCTGCAAAACATGATTAAAATCACAAAATTAGGTAGAAAAGGTGCAAATAAACATCAATAAGGTCATGATAAAGTGGACTAAAATATGCTCTATCACCCTCCGGCCTCTAGCTCTGGCGGCCGGCTCATCTTCCCTAGTGGCCCCTCCGCTTCTTTCTCCTATTCTTCGACTACTCTATTGGTGGATTTGGTAGTTGAAGGTGGATTGGGTTCAGTAGCATTGAACCCTTCAGCTACAGGGGGTATGTTTAATGGGGTGTTAAGACCCCTCTGTTGCAACATCTGTCTCAGCAAGTGGGTAGTGTTTTATAGCTGAAGAGCCATAGCTTGGAGTTCTTGGTCAGACAAGGTGGTTCTGGATACATTCCCTGCCGAGCTCGGTGAGGGATTAAACAACATGGGTGGTTGGTTTGAAGGGGTTGTGGGACTAGAAAATGAGAACTGTTGATCGTATTGAGCAGAGTTTAGGTCATTTGGGGTGTTACTGGTATGGTTTTCGTTGTGGTTTGTCATGTGGATCTCAGTGGGTATTGTGGAAATGGAACTCCAGTGATGAGAAGATCTCATTCATTTCCACAGACGGCACCAATTGATGTTCTGAGATCCAGAAAATAGGGTTTACAGTGTGATTGTAAGCTTGGCCTGGGAAGATCACGTCTTTCCCGCTTTATTCCTTCTTCCTTGTCCTCTAGTGATGCATAACTGCCACCCTGCTATAGTGCCACTGTCCCTATCACTCAGACCCGTACGTACGGATGTGGCAGCGTACCCCTCTATGTCAGGCGGCCAATTAATTCCCTCCAACGCGCATGCTGATAGGGCTGTGAGGTAGCTGGACCTGCTCTCCTACCTTCCATCACATCACCGACCTAAGTTATCTTCTGGTGGACCTGCGCGTGGGGTCAGTTTGGCCCGCCTTAGTCATGGGCTAGAGCATGCGATGTTGGCCCGGTTTGCTTTAGAGGGTCCTGATGGGCTTTGGGCCTATGTTCTTCTCCAGGGCCCAGCCTCACCCCGGGTGCAAGAAGCCCGATGGTCATCAACTCTAATTAATTGAACAAAACATATACACAAATCTCATATTTTAAATTTTTCTAATCAAACACGTGGTAATATTTGGATGCACTAAACTGATATGAGGAAATGTGCTTTTAAAATTATTTCGAATGTACTTAAACTATGACATGAGATGCTCTGACTACACATCACATATGTATGCAGTGCTATAAAGTCTCAAAATCAAGCTTAACGGAGCATGCAAAGAAGTAAGTCATAATTCTAGATCTTTTAAAAAAAAATAAGAATCATGTATTCTAACTTAATCACAAGTACTTAATACGTTCTGAACCGTACCATAAACTTCCATAGGAAACATACTTATTAGCAATTTTCCTCATGAAGACATGGCCATTGACCATGAGCTTAAGGGCAAAGGGGAGAGCTTCACCGCCTTTTTAGTGAGCGGGAGGAGAGGGCCATAGTTAATCTAGTGGTATATGAGTTGTGTAGTGGAAGCGGTGGGTGGAAAAGGGAAGAGAGTTCCAATGGGTATTAATAGAGGGGTGGAGATGGATTTTCTTATCTTGGTGGAATCTATGTTCAGGATTTCGTAAGAGTTTCTTCTTATTGTGGGATATCTAAATCTGTCATTTTATTAGAAGTAGGTTTTGTTTGTTTATTCTTATTCATCCTACTTGGCACCCTTTAGATCACCAAGTTCTTAGATCTATTTATTGCCCAATAACGAATCTGGGCATTTAATGTTTAGATTGATCGACAGATATTTTGATAAATTTTCACATTAAGGAAAAAAATGATTCCTTTTAGAGATATAATAAATCTTTTTGAAAGATGTGATGTGAACATGGATTGGAAAGTACTAGAATGAATGAAAAGGCCCCTTATAATATTTCACTAATCCAAAACTTATTAAAATTTAGTTCAGGTAGTGTTGATGGGTGCCGTTGAGGGGTACATATTTACCGGTGGACCACTCGGTGAAATGAGATTAGAAAACCCAATCTACTCAGGTGAAAGATTTGACCCATTGGGTTTGACTGATGACCCAGAAGCATTTATTGGGCTCAAGAATAGCAGATTGGCTATGTTCTCCATGTTCGGGTTCTTTGTTCATGCCATTGTAACATGAAAGAGATTGTTGGAGAACTTGGCGGCCACTTTTCTAATTCTGTTAACAACAACGCCTCGATTTATACCACAAATTTCGTCCCTGGAAAGTGGAGAAAAATCTTGAAATACAAGAGCCGCTTCTTGGAGTATTGAAACGAAAAATCATATTATAATGTTAAAAATTGTACTAGACCAAACTTAATTTACATCTCCAGTTTGATTTTAATTATTCACTAAAAATTATTTTAAAACCGTGCTGTACTAAAACTAATTCTACATATATTATTTTTCTATAATTTTTAAATATATTATATACTATAAATATTTTTTTTTATTTATTTTTATACACTAATATCATAATTTGTGTGTATATCTATATTATATATAAAAGTGATAAAAAACGGAAAATAATGGAATTGTCCATAATACTTTTGAGTTTTTAAATTATTTAAATAGTTGATAATTTTATTTTTTAAAATTTAATTTTTAAAATAGACGATAATTTTATACTTTATATTAATTTTAATTAATTAAGAAAAATTTTAAAAAGATATATAAGATATAATAACATCAGAAAAATTTTAAAAAGATATATAAGATATAATAACATCAAAATTTTTAAAATAAGGATATAAATTAAATGGTAATTTTATTATAGGTAGATTAGTATAAATTATTTAATATTATACTATAATATTATTATTATAAAATTAGATCACATAATAAAATTAATATAAAAATAATTTTTTGAATATTTATAAAAGTATGAAGTTAAATATTTTTATAAATATATAGGGAAAAAGTTTATTTATTAATAATTAACTAAATAAATAAATAAATAATATTTGCAGTTTATACTTTTTATAATAGCATATTATTAATTTTAATTAATTAAGAAAAATTTTAAAAAGATATATAAGATATAATAACATCAGAAAAATTTTAAAAAAATATATAAGATATAATAACATCAAAATTTTTAAAATAAGGATATAAATTAAATGGTAATTTTATTATAGGTAGATTAGTATAAATTATTTAATATTATACTATAATATTATTATTATAAAATTAGATCACATAATAAAATTAATATAAAAATAATTTTTGAATATTTATAAAAGTATGAAGTTAAATATTTTTATAAATTTTTTGAATATTTATAAAAGTATGAAGTTAAATATTTTTATAAATATATAGGGAAAAAGTTTATTTATTAATAATTAACTAAATAAATAAATAAATAATATTTGCAGTTTATACTTTTTATAATAGCATATTATTAATTTTAATTAATTAAGAAAAATTTTAAAAAGATATATAAGATATAATAACATCAGAAAAATTTTAAAAAAATATATAAGATATAATAACATCAAAATTTTTAAAATAAGGATATAAATTAAATGGTAATTTTATTATAGGTAGATTAGTATAAATTATTTAATATTATACTATAATATTATTATTATAAAATTAGATCACATAATAAAATTAATATAAAAATAATTTTTTGAATATTTATAAAAGTATGAAGTTAAATATTTTTATAAATATATAGGGAAAAAGTTTATTTATTAATAATTAACTAAATAAATAAATAAATAATATTTGCAGTTTATACTTTTTATAATAGCATATTATTATTTTATCGTATAGAATATAATAATTATTATTAAATTTAATTAAAATTATTGTATAAATAAAATTATAAATTTAATAGAACACCTCTTTATATTATTTTTAATTAGTATTATATATTTATTTTATATAAATAAGTATATAAATTATGTTTTAAATTCAAAATATACCATTTATTTTTAATTAATATTATATATTTTTTGAATATTTTTATAATTTTGTATATTAAAATTTTTTTATTATAAATAGTTTTTCCTAATCAATTTGAGATTCATTTTTTGAACTTCTAGTCTCTCATTTCTATTATATCATTTTAGTCAAACGTTATTAGTTAAAACGTTTATTTATTCATAATAATTTAGTAAATGTTTTTATTTTTATTTATTTTTATTGTTTATTTAATATGAAGTTAAATTTAATTAGTGGGAATTAAAAATTCAAATGAAATAAAAATTTAAAATATAAATTTACTATTATTTAATATTTTAGTCTAATTATTTTTTAAAATTTATTATGTATGATGACCTGAGATCCAGAAAAATAGGGTTTACAATGGTTGAGTAAGCTTGATCTGAGAGGTATATACTCCTCTCCTTTTATTCTTTTTTCTTTTGTCCGCTAATGGCGTCTAACGATTTTGCTGCTATTAGGCCACCTGTCTCTGTCATACGGATACGTACGTACAAAGTGTCAGGCGTCTGCTTCATGCTGAATGGCCATTTAATTTTCCCAAGGGCACGCGTGTAAACAAACCTATTAGGTGAACGGGCCAGTTATTCCCTCTCCTGCTAGGCTTCATAACCGAGCTGAGGAGTGAAGAGGCTGAGGCTCAAAGGAGGCCTAATTTTAAGGTCAAATGGTCTGGGCTAGCCCATTTAAGAGGTTTCGTGAACCTTGGACTAGAACTGTCATCATGGGCTTGGCCTCGTATTGGAGTGGTGAAACCCAGCGGTCATCAATTGCCCCTTTACCTCCTCATCAGTTATTACATGAATGATGAGAGGGTAAATACCGAGAACCCATTATAATCGCGTGGCCTGAGGACCGTCCCCCTTAAAACGTCTCTTCTTCTCTTTACTGTTTCAAAATTCAAATTTTCTTAGCCTTCACAGAACTTTTGTTCTTCTCTGTTCTCTGCGCGTTTCGCTTGCTCTGTCCCTCTGCCCCCATCGTTTTCAAGGTACGCTTTTTACTTCACTATGGATAGCCCAAAGCTTCCTGATGTCATTAATCAAGAGTCTAGCATTACTCCGTCCACCCTAAAAAATTTCTTTTCTCGGGAGTATCTAGATACCCTCTTTTCCATATCCGGGCTCCCTATCGGAATGAGAGGATCATCCTTCCCGATCCTCCTCCCTCTGGTCTAATCGACTCTCAGAGGGACCGCAGTTTGGTCTTTTTTGTCAAACAGCGAGAGTATGGTTTAACCTTTCCCTTTTTCCCTTTTTTCATCGAGGTCTTCCGGTATTTTGGGATAACCCCTCGGATGCTGACTCCTAATTCCATTCTATTCATGTGTTCATTCGAGTCTGTTTGCCTGAGCTGGGGTTCACACCCACAGCGTGTCTATTTGTTACCTTCTTTCGGCTAGTCAAGGCGAGTCATGGCTTTTACTATTTTGCCCCCCGCGGAGGGCTGTCCATATTTTCGGGTTACAAGGACTCAATAAAAGGCTAGGTAGAGGGGTTCACAGTGGTAGAGCTGAAAAAGGACTCCGGGTTGTCTTGGGAGGTGGAGCTTTCCTGGGAGGATGTCCCTCTAGGCTGCAACGATCTACCCCAACTAAGCCTTTCTAAACAAGTCGGGTACCTTCGACTGACTTCTGTTGAGAAGAAATATGACATCGAAAAATGCATGTTTGTGTCTAGTCTTCAAGACTGCAGGGATGCGGGTATTTCGCTTCGTTTAATTGCTTTGTTTTTCTCTTCTTGATTTTCCTCGAATGGTTTTTTAACTTGTTTGATTTTGGGTCTCTGTAGCTTCTCAAGTACCTATAAGACAAGATCAAGCCTCCCAAGAATTTCACTCTGTCTCGGGAGAGCATGAAAGCCGCCCTGGACGCTTTTTGAGCTGGGAGGTCCATGTCTGAAGCTACTTAGGAGGTGGCCCTGGTCATTTCCTCTAGGTCGGCTGGCCGATCTATTGCCCCAGCTCCAGTTCCATCTCGAGCTCCTAAGCCGAGCTCCCGGGGCGTTAGGGCCTCCAAGCCGTCCAGCCGCAGCAAGTCTATCTCTCTTCTCCGATCTCCCCAGGCCTCCAGATCCCAACAGGCCTTTATTGTGAGAACGGAGGTTGTGCCCAAGATGACTGACAAGCCAGTTGAGGACCTGAGGCTTGCAAGGGCGGAGGCTGCTCCTCCATCTTTTAAGGATGCCCCTGAGGAGAGGTTCGAGGTCCTTCCAATAGAAGGGGGGCTCCCGACGGTGAAATGGAGGTCGTCTCGACTGGTGATGGTGTCCAAGAAGCTGGTGCTGAGGTCACACCTGTCAATGAGAGGGTCCCTAAGGAAAGGGTTAAATCCGGGTCAGTTGATGTTGTTCCTCACCGGAAGAAGACCTCGGCTGCCAGCGAGGTTGTTGCTAAGGAGGCTGCTAGCAAGCGAGCTCTTCCTTCTGATGCTCCTACTTCGGCCCCTGACACCAAGAAGTCTCGGGCTTCTAAACAACCAGGCCCAACTTTGCCTCCTCTTGAGAAAGAGAAAACTCCCGTGGTGCCCTTGCTCTCTGCCCCAGACAACGAGATTTTGAATGCAGAAGACATTACTCATCAGTCTCCGGTGAGCGCTGTTGCGGAGGTGCTACAGGAGCGTATGTTTGGAGGAGTTACTGAGGCTTTAGACCCTCGTTTTCTTGCTCTCACTGGTCTTTTGGCCAGCTCTACTTGAGAGCAGGTAGCGTTCCGGTCTCAGACTCGAGGGGAGCTCGGAGACACAATTAGGGAAATACTCCTCATGGTAAGTTGTACTCTTTGCCTTTGGTTCTTCTTTTGATTTTCATTGTCCATTATCTTAACTGTTCTCTCTTTTCACTAGGTGATGGGCCTCTTTATGGAGGTGGACACCCGTGATCAGTCTCTCCGGGACACGGTGGATCGCCGGATTGAGAAGGCGCGCCACGAGGAGAACGTTGCTGCGACCAATGATGCCCAAGGCCATCTTGCTGCGGCCCAAGAGCATCTAATGACTCTACAAGGGGAATTTTCTTATACCCTAGATGCTCTCAAGAGGGCTGATGAGAAGACAACCGCAGCAGAGGCTCACCGTGATGAAGTCTTGGAGCAGCTGTCCTCCCTGGAAGAGGTCCGACGGGAGAGGGACGAGGCTGTGGGCCAAAGAAATGAGGCCTGGCGTCAGTATGAGGGGCTGAAAGCGAACTATGAGGGGGCTCAGGCCCGCTATGATACCGTGATGGCTCAAAGAGATGAGGCCCTGGTGCGGATAGTCGTTCTCGAGCAGGAGCTGAGCAAGCGTGTTGATAATCTTAAAGACCTAAATTTGGCGGCAGAGGAGTCAAAGCTTTAGAATCAATAACTCTGCCAAGAAGTCAAGGCTTTGGAAAAGAGGTGTTCAGCCCTGCTTGAGGATGCCAAGCTTGCTGAAGATAGGGTCCAGTTGGCGTGTGAGAAGCGCCTGTAGGAATATAAGGGGTCTGCTGAGTTGAGGGCGGAGATCGATCAGGCCTGTGAAGATCGCCTTCAGCATTACCAGGATTCTCCCGAGCTGAAAGCAAAGATAGAGGAGGCCTGTGAGGCACGGCTTGCGGAGTTTAAGGCTTTTGATGAGCTGAAACACGAGATATGGAACAGGGGTTTCCCCATGTTTGCCTCCGGGTTCAATCGGGGCCTGAAGGAAGCCAGGGATGCCCCCTCCACCCTACTAGCTCAGCTCCGAGCCCCTGAAGTGGATTATGATGGTGAGGAGGTGTGCTATGGGAAGGATGACATCCCTCTGCCTAAAGGAGCTTCTCGCACTGCAACTGGACCTCTTGAAAGGGATGTCAAGCTTAAGGGAGGGGATGAAAGAGAAAGCAGCGAGTCTAAAGAGAGCGATGCCAAGCCTAAGGGAGAGGATGTCGAGTCCCAAGGAGAAGATACTGGACCCCGGGGAGGGGAGGTAGTGCCTTTCGTGGGTACTGGGTGATCAGAGCAGGAGGGCACTGGGCTTCCCAAGGACAGTAGTATAGGTGACAATGTAAATAGTGATGTAATTAGTGATGTAAGTCCTCTACGGATAATCTTTCCTCCTATAATTTTAGATGATTAAATAAAGTTGTAATTTAGTTTTCTTTTGTTTAATGAGATCTGGCTTTTGTTGGTGTTTACACTTGAATTATTTTTGCTTTTGTCTGTTTTTCTGGTTCTACTGAGCTGCTTAACCTATTAACAGTCTAACCTGCTAAGGGTCTAATTTGTTTCTCCTATCAGTAAGCTTTTTCTGGCTTGATTTACCTTAAGGATAGAAGCTCTTAGGCCATATGTTCACTCAGTAATTTTTCAAAGAATTCAGTTATACTAGGCTGACCAGCCCCGTTACCAATCTTTCCTCCCTTGAGTTAATCCGGGCTGGAATTTTAGTGGTTGACTAAACTTCTAACTTGTGAGTTTTTCTGATTTTGCAAAGGCGTTCTTGTTTTTTATTCCGCTGATTCATCAGTAACGCGAGCTCAGGCGTATAATTTTCATATAATCAAAGTAGGTTAGATCATGTACCTTCTTAGTATGATGAGCTTGTCTTCTTGGTTTTGTTTTCTGTCCTGTGTTGAGTGGAGTTGGGGTTGTGGCTTTGCTCGTCTACTCATGCCTTCGATTTCCTCTTGTTTTTTGGGTTAGAGGGAATTTGTAACTTCTATTTTGCCATTCGGCTTTCTTGAGTTTGGCTCTTCCCTCGCTTAGTTCTTCCGAGCTCAGATCTGTGTATATCAGCTCGGGGTTCAGCCTTTTTAGGCCCGCTTTGTTCCTTTCTGATTTTCAGACTTGCTTGAAGTTTTGAGCCTTTTTCGCCTGACCACCATTTCGAGGTTCTTTGGCCTTGTTCAGATTCAGGCTTTTCATTGGTTTCGGGGTGCCGGGGTCATTTTGGAGCCCGGTCTTCATCATCTCAGCACGTTTTGTGGTGCCGGGGTCATTTTTGAGCCCGGTCACCCACCTCACTGAGGTCTTAAACAAGATTCGGGCGCTTCGGCCTTACTGTCGCTTCATCATCTCAGCCGGTTTATGGTGCCGAGGTCATTTTTGAGCCCGGTCACCCACCTCACTGAGGCATTGAAAAAGATTCAGGCACTTTGGTCTTACTGTCGCTTCATCATCTTAGCCGGTTTTACGGTGCCGGGGTCATTTTTGAGCCAGTCACCCACCTCACTGAGGCCTTGAACTCGATTCAGACACTTTGGCCTTACTGTCGCTTCATCATCTCAGCCGGTTTTGTGGTGTCGGGGTCATTTTTGAGCCCGGTCACCCACCTCACTGAGGCCTTGAACAAGATTCAGGCACTTTGGCCTTACTGTAGCTTCATCATCTCAGCCAGTTTTGTGGTGCCGAGGTCATTTTTGAGCCCGGTCACCCACCTCACTGAGGCCTTGAACAAGATTTAGGCACTTTGGCCTTACTGTCGCTTCATCATCTCAGCCGGTTTTGTGGTACCGGGATCTTTTTGAGCCCGGTCACCCACCTCACTGAGGCCTTGAACAAGATTCAGGCACTTTGTTCGTGTCTGTTTTCTTTTTCTTTTTAAAGAAGGCAAAACAAGTCATGGCAAACAACATAATTTGACAATAATATTTATTTTATTTGCACATTTTAAAGTATAGTTGTTCGCGTTACATTCGGTAGGACTTTAAGGAAAATATCTCTTCAAATGCTGGATATTCCAAGCATGAAGCTCGGGGTTCCCTCGCATGTCCCCAATTCGATACACACCTGGTTTGATCACTTTAATTATTCTGAAGGGGCCCTCCCAAGTAGGCACCAGTTTTCCCACTACAGCTCTTTTTCCAGTGGCTTCTAAGTTTCTCAATGCTAGGTCTCCTACCTTCAAGCTCATTTCCCTAACTCTTTGGTTGTAGTAGCGAGCCGCCTTCTGTTGATATGCAGCGGTATGAATCTAAGCTTCTTCTCTGACTTCCTCTAGGGCATCTAGGTTACTTCTCAGTTTATCATCGTTGGTGTTCTCGCTATTGAACTGGACTCGATGTGTAGGGACTTGCAGCTCGATTGGAACTACAGCTTCAGTGCCAAACGCAAGTGCGAAAGGTGTTTCTTTGGTTGGCGTTCTAGGCACAGTTCTGAATGCCCACAGGATACTGTTGAGCTCGTCTGCCCAATTTCTCTTTGCCCCATCCAATCGCTTCTTCAGTCCTTAGAGGATAGCTCTGTTGGTGACCTCTGTTTGGCCGTTGGTTTGGGGATGGGCCACTGAGGAGAATTTATGCCATATGCCCATATTTGTCGTGAATTCCCTGAAAGCATTGCAGTCAAATTGCCTGCCATTGTCTAATATGAGCACCCTCAGTATACCAAACCTGCAGATGATGTTGCCCCAGACGAAATCTATCATTTTTCTTGCTGTAATTGTGGGGATTGCCTCTGCCTCTGGCCATTTTGAAAAGTACTCCACAACCACTATTACAAACTTCTTCTGCCCTGTGGTCTTAGGAAAAGGCCCTAGGATGTCTATGCCCCACTGCAAGAACGGCCATGGGCTGGATATGCTGGATTAAGGTGTGGCTGGAATGTTGATGGTGTTGGCAAACCTTTGGCATACATCACATCTTCGGACGAACTCCTCGGTCTCCCTTTTGACGGTGGGCCAGTAGTATCCCTGTCTGAATATTTTGTTTGCCAATGTCCCCGCTCCTTCATGGGCTCCACAGATTCCTTGATGTATTTCTTCCATTACCCTTACAGCTTCTTCTGGGCTGACACACCGGAGCCATGGGCTGGACTTCCCTCTTCGGTATAGGGTTCCCCTCACCGTTTGGTAGTTGGCAGCCCGAGCCGCAATTTTCTTTGCCTCAGCTTTATCCTCAGGGAGCTTTCCCTTCTCCAAATATTCGAGGTACGGGGTCATCCAGTTCTGTTTTTCCTCGATCTCCATTACAGTGTTTGCTTTTTCAAAGGCAGGAGTGCTGACGTGTTGTATGTATACCTCGTCTGGAAGCTGTTCCAGCTCTTCCTTAGACAGTCGATTGAGTAGGTCTGCCTCTTCGTTTTCTTCCCGAGGTATTCTTTGGTATCTTACCATGATCCCTTGGCTTCTTAGCTCGGCCTCTATGGCCTTTACCCTTGCCAAGTAGTTCTGCATGGTCGGGTCTCTTGCCTGATATGCCCCCGTTATTTGGCTGATCACTAACTGGGAGTCACTATTTATCTCAAGGTCGGTTGCCCCTACTTCTATTGCGATCAACATCCCGTTTATTAGGGCTTCATATTCTGCTACATTGTTGGATGCATTAAACTCCAAGCGTAGAGCATAGCAAACTTTGAACCCTTCAGGTCCTTTCAGCATTATTCCCGTGCCGCTGCCCCCAGCGCTGGATGCCCCATCCACATACAACTTCCAGCTAAATTCTCGAGGGGATTGCCTTTCTTTCTCTCCTTCTAATGCTCTCGAGGATGTCTCACTAGGTTCTACTTGTTTTTCATTGAAGGAGCACTCCGCTATGAAGTTGGCGAGAGCTTGAGATTTTATGGTTGTGCGAGGTCGGTACTCTAAGCAGTAGGGGCTAATCTCAATAGACCAAGCAAGCATCCGACCTGAAGTTTCTGGTCTGTGGAGAATTTTCTTCAATGGCTGGTCTGTCATCACTACTCCTTAGTGGCTTTCTAGGTAAACCCTGAATTTTCTGACTGCTAGCAATAGAGCATATGTTATTTTTTCGATGTTCAGATATCTT
The DNA here is from genome assembly GCF_001659605.2 of Manihot esculenta. Taxonomy (NCBI): domain Eukaryota; kingdom Viridiplantae; phylum Streptophyta; class Magnoliopsida; order Malpighiales; family Euphorbiaceae; genus Manihot; species Manihot esculenta. The sequence goes on from NC_035173.2 coordinate 17,512,877, forward strand.
GTCTCAGCATCTTTGAGCACTTTGCTGACATAGAATACTGGCTTCTGCTCTCCTACTTCCACTCTCACCAGTACAGCACTGACAGCTTGTTCCGAAGCTGATAAGTAGATCAAGAGCTCTTCCCCTTCCAGTGGACTGCTAAGTACATGCGGCGAACTAAGATATCACTTGAGCTCTTTGAAAGCTTCTTGACAGTCCTCGGTCCATTCGAAATTCGAAACTTTTATCAACTTCTTGAAGAATGGTAGGCACATTTCTGCCGACCTTGACATGAAACGATTAAGCGCTACTACCCTTCCAGTGAGTCTTTGGACATCCCTCACACAGGTTGGTTCAGGCATCTTCAATATGGCTTCCACCTTCTCAAGGTTGGGCTCGATACCCTTTCCACTCACCATGTAACCTAGGAATTTTTCACCCCTGATAAAGAAAGCACATTTTGTTGGGTTCAGCCTCATTCTGTATTGCTCCAGTACCTCAAATACTTCCTTCAGAACTATCAAGTGTTGTTGAAAGGTCGGACTCTTCGCCACCATATCGTCCACATATACTTTGACATTTCTACCAATCTGGTCTTTGAAAATTTTATTCATTAGTCTCTGGTATGTTGCCCCAGCATTCTTTAGCCCAAAAGGCATGGCCTGGTAACAGTGAGTCCTATCTTCTGTTATGAACGAGGTCTTTTCCTCATTTGACCTGTCCATTGGGATTTGGTGGTAACCAAACATTGCATCCAGAGACGACATGTAATCAAAACCGGCCGTAGAGTTGACCATTTTATTAATATCAGGGAGGGGATAACAAACTTTAGGGCAGGCCTGGTTCAGGTCAGTAAAATCTATACACATCCTATACTTGCCATTGGCTTTTTTCACTAGTACAGGATTTGCTAGCCATTGCGGATACATTACTTCCCTAATAAACCCTGCTTCCTCCAGCTTTCGCACCTCCTCCCTAGTGGCCTGTTGCTTCTCTCTTCCCGCTCTTCTTCTGCTTTATTGGCTTGGCTTCAGGGAGGACGTTCAGCTTGTGAGTCATCACCTCAGGGTCTATCCTAGGCATGTCAGATGGCTTCCAGGAGAAGCTTGAGGCGTGCCCTCGGATTAGGGCCATTGCTTCAATTTTCTGCTCTTCAGTCAAGCCAGCATTGAGACTAAAAACCTTGTATGCTTCTGCTTCTGATAGGGGGAAGGTTTCCAGTTCTCCAACTGGTTTCGTTCTGGCTTCTTTCTTCTCATCTCAGACTTCCAGGACCTCCGAGTCAAATTTTTCCCCTGCCGAGCTCGGTTCTGACACTGTGGCCAGGTATACTGCTCTCGCCTCTTCTTGACATCCTCTGACTACTCCCACTCCTGCTTCGGTTGGGAACTTCATAGCCAGGTATCGGATGCTGGTCACTACCTCAAAATCATACAGCACAGGCCTTCCCAGTATTGCATTATAGTTCAGGGGAAGCTTTACCACCAAGAATACTACATAGTGAGTTCGGGCCAAGGGTGCCTCTCCGAGGGTCAGAGCCAATTTCACCTTTCCTTCCACAGGTACCAGGACTGTAATACCCGGCTAGACCCCGGCACCAGAATTCCTACCTTCCGGCGGAATCTCCGTTGGAATCCAAAATTCTCGGATGTCAGAGCCTTCTAGAATGGTAAAATAAAGGTTTTCTAAAATGTTTTTACATGTTTTTATGGTTTTATTGAAGAAAGAAAGAAAGAAAACCCAGGTTCGGCTGCCGAACATGGGGAGTTTGCGGAAGCACCTTTGGCCCCCGAAGGTGGTCTGGCTAGCCACCTCCCAGGATAGGCTATCCAGCCTTGGGTCCACATAGTTTTTAAACCACTCCTTTGCTTTCTTGCATTTCAATGTGAACCCCGCCATTTGAATGGCTCTGCTATCACTGGCTCCTAACTCATCTGTTATCATCTTCACCGTTTTGAGGTACTCAAACGGATCATCCCCTGTTTTGAACTTAGGAGCATGCTGACTCGCGGTTGTCGAAGCCGGTCAAAAATAACCTTTCTGGTTATCAACAATTTACAACTGCAGATAGTGGTGAAAGGATCGAATCCACAGGGAATTGAGAACTCACCTATTTCTCTTTTTGGGACCAAGAAAATAAACTGAAACAATAATAAACTAAAAATGAGATAAAAACTGAAAGTGGGATCAAATGAGATAAACTGAAAATTGGGATCAAAACTGTCGACAAAATAATAGGGGGGTTTGAGATTGATTGTAGTAAACTAATAATGAGAAAAATAATGGAAAGCAAATAATTAAATAAAAAGTAATCAATAATGAGAAAGCTCTAGTTGAAGTATTGGATCCACTTTAGTTGTTGGGATTGATCACAGACACTATGTTCTTTTGGGTTGATTCAATAGATTAGTTATGGAGATGGAAGACGCTTCTCACCACCATTATCTCTCATTATGATTAAACCAATTAGGGAACGTCCTCTAATTAATTACTAATTAACAAATTGCCAAGGAACGTCCTTGGGCCTTAGGCATCAAAACAATTGTCAATTGCATTAAAAAATAGAGAGATCCAATCCTAGCTACCCAAACGTATGGAGATAACGCTAGATCATACAATTTCCTTGGGTTTTATCCCAAGTGTTCTCATGTAAGAATAATCCAAGCAATTAAGGACTTAAATTATTCAAACTAACAAATAATTATTTTGCAATAAAAAATCAACGTAGATCTCAATAACCAAACAATATGAAAATTAAATATGAAATTGCATGAATATTGAATTCCCAAAAATTAAACAATATTTGATCAAGTCTCACAACCCATTAATCAACTGAATCTTCAACCAATATTCAACTAGATCAAAGAAATCAGCCACTCATTGGCTGAAGTAAAAACAGAAAAATAAAAAGGAAAAAGAAAGAAAAGAAGAAACCGAAGACAGGAGGAATCCGCCTTGCGCTGGGCCGCGGCAATTGCCGAATTGAAGAATTGTCTTTCTCTGGCCACTTAAGGCTCCTTAAATAAGTGCAGAAGAGTGCGCCCTAGGATGAGTTGCTGGCCACGTGTGGGACTGTGGCCATGTGCGTGAGTTGCTTTGGCGGAGCTTGGTCCATAAGCGGGCCCATGTGCATGTGTCGGTGTGCTGGTCCATGTGAAGTGGAATTGAAGTGCGGTCCGCTTGCTTGGATGAATTGAAGTGTTGCTTTGGCGGGCCCATTGCGCTGTGAGCGGTGCGGGCTTGATTCCACGTGAATTGAGCTTGCGAAAATAGGCCGTCCAATTGCTTCAATTTTTAAGCTTCAAAATATTTTCCTCGTTTAGCTTGACTTGAATCCAACTTGGCAGGCTTGCTTTCTTTGGCTCCAAATAAGGCAGTTTTAGGGGGATTGTCTCCAAAATGTCCTTTTACACCATTTTCTGCAAAATAATATTAAAAACACTAAATTAAGCAGAAATCATGTAAATATTTATTAATAATATTAATATAAAATGGACTAAATTATACTCTATCACATCCAGCTTTAGATAATCTGTCATCTTTACTTTGCTCCCCACAGATGAGCTAGGTTTGGGTGTTTGGATTTCAGGGACTATTGATTCTGCTGGTGGAGGAGGAGATGCAGCATTCCTTGGGTTAGGGTTTGTTGTATTTGGATAGAAGGGTGAGGGTGGAAACATGGGGTACTGTGGATATGGTGGGTAAAAGGGAGGATAGGGCATGAAGGAGGGATATGGGTTATAGCTAGAGAAATCCGATGTGCCTCCCATCGGATACCCTAGCCCCTGTGGGTAGGATGGATACTGAGGTGGGTAAGCAAAACCCGAGGCCTGAGCGCCTCCTTGTGACTCTCCCATACCCTCTTCTGACATGCTCACACCCAAACTCCCATCCCTTCTCTGATCATCTTCCTCTGTTTCCCTCACCTCTGCTGACATTCTACCCTGATCTGTTCTCCTTCTGTTTACATCAAAAGGCCTTATAGGGTCCCTTAATGTTCCTTCTCTGCTTGTTCTACAAGACCTTGCCTTTGGCAGAGCAGGGGGAAGGGCACCCATGCCCTCATTCTCAGGTGGAGCTCCTGTCAATCTAGCGGATCGATGTGAGCCTCGCATCCTGTTTCAGAAAAGCAACATACAACACATAAACATTAGCATCATATGGTTCATGTGGAAACACATGAACCCACATCATACATAGCATATCATTAATGCACATGCATAAAGTCATGGCATTACACATCATCATCAAGATAGGACTCTACATCCTATCCTAGTGGACATGATTTTTCCTATTATGCTTGCCCTTCTATACCATCTATGAGCCTGATACTGTTTAGGTCCGACCATATGAACCTAGGGCTCTGATACCACTCTGTAACGACCCGGAAGCCAGACCGCTACCGGCGCTAAGATTCAGATCGACTTAAGGTCACCGGAACCCGTAGCAAGCCTACTATACATCCTGTGTACCTGATAAAATCCCATACATGAACATACATTTTCAGAAAAACTTTAAACTTTCCATATAACCAGGTTCAACCTGCGCATGTATCATACACTTAAAACATAAAACCTATACTAGAGCCCTCATCATATGCTCCAGTATGGTCAACATACATGCCTCACTTGGTTCAACATATCATAAACATAAAGCATTTTATTTAAAACTCATGTAAACTGGGATTTCAAGCCATCATTAGGGTCAAGCACAATACTAATCCACAATACATTACATATCCACTACTAATCTATTACATTAAACTTTACCCAAAACCTTGCTGACTCTCCCAGAGCTACATGTGATCCTGCAAACCTTGGGGTTAGGGGAAAGGGGTAAGCTACAAGAGCCTAGTGAGCAGAACCATAAAACAATTTAATAAACATATGCTCTCATGAAATGCATCACAACACAAACAATACACATCAAGGATGGACTTGTCACCAGTAACCCTCTACATATCCAATGTGCCCGGCCCTCGACGGAGCTCCTAAGGACTTTCGCTTAAACATAACATAACATATCCAACTGTGCCAGGGGCGTAGTGCAGGCCACACCTGGACTTCCATATCATATCATAGCATAACATATCGAGGGCTAGTGGGTCATCCAATATCCATCCACATCAATAGCAAATTATACAATGCATCATATTCGTGAATTCTAATGCAAACAACCTATTACATAACATGGTATTTGTGATGCATGAACATGCTCAAAAGTTTGATTGCTTTAAAATAAGAGATTAGTTCAGTTTTACTCACCTTTGGCTGGTACTCAACTGACTTTGAAGCAGCTAACTCACTGCTGGTCTCTTCGGTCTCTCAGGTTTGATCCTACACAGGTGGACTCAAATGAGGGACCAAACATACTCTATAAGGACTCTAAACATCTCCCCAAAAACCCCCTAAAATATCATAAAACATGCATCGAAAATAGGCAAAGGAAGGCTGGGCAGAGGGCTTTCAGCAGCAGGTTCGGCGGCCGAAAGTCCCTACATATTCGAAAGTCAGGCACTTTCGGGGGCAAGGTTCGGCAGCCGAAAGCCTTCACAGACCCGAAAGTCACTAACCTTCAGGGGCAGGTTCAGCGGCCGAAACTCCCCTCTAGAGCCGAAAGTCCATGCTTTCGGGGTAGTTTAGGCGGCCAAAGGCTGCCTCCACAGGCAGGTTCGACGGCCGAACCTTGCTTCGGCGGCTGAACCTGGGTTCTCCAGAATGGCAGAATCCGATTCCGCCCTATGCATTTCAACCCCAAAACTCTCCAAAACACACACCTAGCTTCCTACAACATGCATTCTCACACCCACATGCATAAGGGACATAAAACTAACTTAAGCCCCAACAAACAACAACAAAAACATCACAAGGGCATACATTTAACATAAAGCTAACATAAACCCTTAAAACATAGATCTAACCAAATCATACATACTAACCCTTAACCCCTTTTCAAAACTCATTTAAAGCACAAGAATAGGTGAGGATCTACACTTACCTCTTGAAGATCGAGAGTAGATGTGATCCGAACTCAGAGATGAGGAGAAAACGGTCTCCGAAGGTCTCCAAGCTTAAAACTTCGATTTAAGCTTAAAAACTTCAAAAACAAGATAAAAACTCATAAAAATCTTGAGAGATTTGAAGGAAAAACACAAGATCATTAATGGGTGGCGGAGACTCACCTTGCCTGGAAATAGAGAGAGAAAACTCGCCCATTTTCGGACAGGGGGCCTTTTATAGGTGGCTGGCCAGGCCACCTTCAGGGGCCAAAGGAGCTTTCGAAACCGCCCCATGTTCGGCCGAACATGAGGTTCGGCGGCCGAACCTGGGCCTTTCCCTCAATCTCTTTTCTTTTCTTCTTTAAAACTTTTAACACAAAACCAAACAATAAAACCATAAAAATCATTTTGTAAAAACATATTTTACCCTTCTAGAGGTTTCGGTGCCCGAGATTCCGAATTTCGACAGAGATTCCATCGAAAAGTTGAATTCCGATGCCGGAGTCTAGTCGGGTATTACACCTAGTCTTTCGGGGCGTAGAATGGGCAGCCCTGGTCTTTTCGTATCATATCATATCATAACATCTCGAAGGCTAGTGGGTCATCCAATATCCATCCACATCAACAGTAAATTATGCAATGCATCATCTTCGTGAATTCTAATGCAAGCATCCTAATATATATAAACATGGCATTCGCGATGCATGAACATGCTTAAAAGTTTAGTTACTTTAAAAAGATGGTTCAGTTCTATTCACCTTTGGCTGACGTTCACCTAACACTGACGCAGCTAACTCACTGTAGGCCTCTATGGTCTCCCAGGTCCGATTCTACATAGATGGACTCAAATAAGGGACCAAACATAACCATTACATGACTCTAAACAACTCTCCAAAAACCCCTTAAAACATACCAAAGCATGCATATAAAACAAGCAGAAAAAGGCTGGGCAGGGGACTTTCAGCGGCCGAAGGTCCGTCACAGATCCGAAAGTTAGGGACTTTCGGGGGCAGGTTCGGCGGCCTAAACCCTTCACAGATCCGAAAGTCAGCAACCTTCGAGGGCAAGTTCAGCGGCCTAAACCCCTTCGTAGATCTGAAAGTCCATGCTTTCGGGGGCAGGTTAGGCGGCCAAAAGGCTACCTCCACAAGCAGGTTCGGCGGCCAAACCTGAGTTCTCCAGCAAGGCAGAACCCGATTCTGCCCTATGTACACAGCCACCAAAACACTCCAATCCTCACACCCAACTACTGAAACACATGCATACTCATTCATCAAGCATAAGGGGCATAAAAACTAGCTTAATCCCCAACAAGCAACAACAAAAACCTTATAAGAGCAACCATTCATTAATAACCCAATTCAAACCCTAAAACTTTTAGATCTAACCATTTCATGCATTATTAACCCTTAACCCTTTCTTAAAACTTGATTAAAACATAGAAAAGGCAAGGATCTAACTTACCTCTTGGAGATCTAAGGGTGACAGCAACCCCTACGTGGAGATGAGGTAAAACGGTCTTCGGAGGTCTCCAAGGTTCAAACACTTGAATTCAAGCTCAAATCTTCAAAAACAAGGAAAACTCATAAATCTTGTAAGAAGATTGAAGGAAAAACAATAAGAGCACCCAGAGAAGGCAAGGACTCACCTCTGCCCGAAAATGGAGAGAAAAACTCTCTCATTTTTGGGCTGAAGGCCTCTTATAGGTGGCTGGATAAACCACCTTCAGCAGCTGAACAGGAACCACCTTCGGCGGCCTGAAGTAGCCTCCTTTGAAGGTTCGGCGGCCGAACTTGAAGGTTCGGCGGCCGAACATGGGGTTTTCCTTCAACACTCTTCTCTTTCTTTTTAACACAAAACTTTCAAAGAAAAAGTTTCAAATTCATTTTATGAAAATCTTATTTTACCCTTCTAAGGAGATTCTAGCTTCGGGAATTTCAGACTCAAACGAGGATTCCATCGGAAGGTTGAAATTTCGACGTTGGAGCTTAGCCAAGTATTACATATAGTCTCAAATCATTTCTTTAAACAAGAAGATGTTCTAGATATTATTAGTGCAAATTGAACATTTTGAATGTATAGAAAAAAAATTCAAAGTTACAAAATCATCCTTCATAATTTAAGGAAAAAGAAGAACGTACCATCAAAAAAGGAATGACCAGCAATACAGAGGCTTGAGTATGAGAAAGCTTAACTTAACTTTGTCGATATCCCGAATCTATATTTGAATTCATCTGGGTATTACAGCTTTAGATTGAGGAATTGTTTTCTGAACTAAGTTCTTTTTACTAGGGTATGTGTCGTTTCAGTCTCTAATAGGTTGGGGTTCCGCATCAATGGGCACTGAAGCTGGTTCCTTAACCTGACTATTAAACTCTCTGACATGAGCAAGTAACCCCTGACAACCCCTCCTAAGCAACCTATGAGCCTGTAGGGCGGATATCAAACCTATAGGCATACCTATCTTGTCTCCTCGAAAGACAACCTCCGATCCATCTTGATCTCTGAACCTAACTACCTTGTCTTTGCAGTCCAAGGTAGCACCATGAGTAGAGAGTCAATCCATCCCTAGAATGACGTCAAAATCAGTTAAATCTAGAACCACAAGGTCGGCTGGAAGGCACCTATCCTCAACTATAACTAGGCTGAACCGGCAGACTGTCTGTGCCATAGATTGATCACACTTGGGCCCACTGACCCAAAGAGGATACTTTAGCCTGGAAGCTATCAAACCCAAACTGTCTACGGCTTTCGGAGAAACAAAAGAATGAGAGGCACCATGGTCCATAAAAGCAGAACACCCAATAGTGAGTTTACTTGAAACCATAGTGTTTGATGTGTTGGCCTCCTGCTGTGTCATGGTGAAGATCCGTGCTGGAGCTGAAGGACCTTCCCCTTGGGAACCTGCTGAAGAAGAGGTTGTCCCTCTCCTTCTACCTCGCCCTTGCCCTGAGATGTGGCTAAAGCTGTTGGCTAAGCCACTCTACCAGAAGCCGTCTGTTGGGACTGAGCCATTCTAGCTGCATTGGGATACTCACATGCCATGTGCCCCCCTTGACCATATTTGTAACAAGCTATAGTCCCAAACCGATAAAGCCCTTTGTGCGGCTTACCGCACCTCACACATCCATAGCTTGAACCACTACCCATTCCCAGACCAGACTTCAACTTATTCCAGAACTTGTTCTTCTTTGTCTTCTTAGGTGATCTATTCCACTTTTTACTGCTTGTGGCAGCTGCACCCAGAGAAGAGAGATCAAATTTCCCTATACTCGAGGTTTTGGAACCCGAGGACTGTGCCACTTGTTGTTTTCCCGTTCCCTGAATGATGGCACTAGCCTCCATTTTCCTGGTTGCATCCACAATAGTGTGGAAACTCTCTCTTTCTGCTGCTAAAAATAAGGAGGAGTACCTAGAGTGGAGTCTCATGGTATACCTTCTAGCCTTCTTCTGGTCAGTGTCATAAGCCTGACCCACAAACTGAAGCAACTCCAGAAACTTATCTGTATACTCATCCACGCTCATATCTTCAGTCTGTCGCAGCTGTTCAAACTCTATTACTTTCAACTCCCTCGAATTGTCTGGAAAGGCCCATCCTGCAAAATCATTTGCAAACTGTTCCCAGGATAAGCCGTCCAGTTTTGGATCCACGTAATTCTTGAACCACTCATTTGCTTTCTTGCACTTTAGAGTGAACCCCACCATCTGAATGGCTTTGCTGTCACTAGCTCCCAACACATCGGCTATCATCTTTACTGCTTTGATGTATTCAAATGGGTTGTCTCCCTCTTTATACTTTGGAGCATCCAACTTCAGATAATCTGTCATTTTGACTTTACTCCCTGCTGATTGGTTAGGTTTGGGTGGTTGAGCTTCAGAAATTACTGGCTCCACTAGGGGAAGAGGTGGTGCAGCACTCCCTGGATTAGGGTTTGCTGGATTCTGGTAATAAAATGGAGGTGGAAACATAAGGTGAGGTGGATACGGTGGGTAGTAGGGAGGATAGGGCATGAATGAGGGGTACGGGTGGTAGCTAGAGTAGTCCGATGTGCCTCCCATCAGATGCCCTGGTCCCTGTGGGTAGGGATGGATACTGAGGTGGGTAAGCAAATCCCAAGGCCTGAGCGCCTCCTTCAGATTCTCCCATACCCTCTGCTGAAAAACTCACACCCAGACTTTCATCTCTTCTTTGATCATCCTCCACCGTTTCCCTAATATTTGCAGACATCCTTCCCGGATCTATTCTTCTTCTATTTACATCAAAAGACCTTTTAGGGTCCCTTGACGTTTCACCTCTATTAGTCCTACTCGATCGTGCTTTTGACGGAGCAGTGGGAGGAAGGGTATGATACGAATCCAATAGGGCAAATTTCTAACAATGGTTTGGAGCAAACTTATGTCATTCAAATGGATATAAAAGGAGTTCAAAATCATATTCATATGACCCATATATATTTGGGGCATGCTTCAACTCATATGGGGCAGATTTGGTGCAACACTTGCAATCATAGTGTAATACCCGGCTAGACTCCGGTATCGGAAATTCCTACCGTCCGGTGGAATCTCGGATGTCGGAGACCTCTAGAAGGGTAAAACCATGTTTTCATGAAATGTTTTAATGTTTTGATGATATTAAGTAAAGAGGAAATGAGTTTTTGAATAAAAACACCCTTGGAGGAAACTCAGGTTCTGCCGCCGAAACTCAAAGTTCGGCCGTCGAACATGCATGCATTTCGGGTGAGCCTTAGGCCCCCGAAGGCATAAGTGAGGGAAGCCCGGGTTCGGCCGCCGAACCTCAAGTTCGGCCGCCGAACATGGCATGCATGCGGAGGCACGTTCGGCTCCCGAATGTGGCCTGGCCAGCCACTATAAAAGAGCCCCTTAGCCGAAATGGGCAAGCTTTCTCCCCATTTTCGGCCAAGGTGAGCCCTTCCGCCGTTCCTCACCAACTTTGAGTTCTTTCCTTCAAATCTTTCACGATTTTCACAAGTTTTCATCTTGTTTTGAAGATTTTCAAGTTTTGAGCGAGTTTTGGAGCTTTGAGTTTCAAGAACTCAAATCTCTCCCATCTCCGAGTTTAGGTCGTCTCTCTCTCGATCTTCAAGAGGTAAGAGCCGATCTTAAGCTCATTGTATATTTTAAGTAAGTTTTATGTAAGATCTATGGGAAAGAATGCATGTGTAGGGTTTTATGAGTTTATGGGTTTATGTTGGTTTATGGACAATGTATGTTGGATTTGTGTTGCTTGATGTGTTGTAGATGGGGTTGAAGATAGTTTGAAGCCCCTAGGAGCTTGTATGCTTGAGTATGTGTGTTGTAGAATAGGATTATGCATGTTTAGAAGGTTTGGGAGGCTTTGGAGGCAAGAGGAGCCAAGTTTCTGCCCTTTGACAGAAACCAGGTTCGGCAGCCGAAGGACTTTCGGCCGCCGAACATGGCTGGGGAGGCAAGCCTTTCGGCTGCTGAAGCTTGCCCCCGAAAAGAGACTTTCGTCTCTGTCTGGGACTTTCGGCCGCCGAAGGTGCCGCCGAACCTGCCTGGGTTTCGGCTCTGGAGGGACTTTCGACCGCAGAAGGTGCCGCCGAACCTGCCCTGTTCAGCCTTCCTTTGCATGTTTTTGCATGATTGTTTGAGGTGTTTTAGGGGGGTTTTGGGGGATGTTTTTAGAGTTATGTTCTAGTTGTTTGGTCCCTCATTTGAGTCCACCTGTGTAGGTTCAGACCCGAGGAACCGAGGACCCCAGCAGTGAGTTCAGCTGCTTCTGAGTCAGTAGAGCTTCAGCCAGAGGTGAGTAGAATAAACCTTTACGATTTAAAGTAAATAAATTATAAAGTTTTTAGCATGTTCATGCATCATGAATGCCATGTGGTGAATTAGGTTGTTTGCATTAGAATTCACGAATATGTTGCATTGTATTTATGATGTTGATGTGGATTGGTTATTGGATGATCCTTTAGTCCTCATATGGTATGATGATGTTACGGCATGATATGGTATGGAAGTCCAGGTTGTACCCATTCTACGTCCCTGGCACTATGTAAGAGAAAGTCCAGGTTGTACCCATTCTACGTCCCTGTCACTATGTAAGAGAAAGTCCAGGTTGTACCCATTCTACGTCCCTGGCACATTGGAATGTTATGATATGTTATGTTAAGAGAAAGACCGGTTGTACCCATTCTATGTCCCGGCACTTTGGAATGTAGAGGACTATTGGTGACAATACCATCCGAGATGTGATTTGTTGTGATGTGTTGCATTACATGATGGCATGAGATTTTAAATGTTGTTTTCTATTATTTTGCTCACTGGGCTCTAGTAGCTCACCCCTTTTTCCCTAATCTCCCAGGATTGCAGGTACGGGCTAGACTGAGAAGTCAAGAAGAGTAAAGTCATGTGTTTGTAATAGATAGAAAGTGGACATGATAAATTGTAAGATGATGTAAAGTTTGAATAGTCATGTTATGTATAATGATATTGAAGATTAGAAGTTGTGCTTGACCCTATGGATGTTGTTATCCCCTTTTTAATACATGATCTTAGATGTTTGATGTTGTAAATGTAAACCAACTCAACACAGGTTATGCCACCCATTGGGGGCATTGATGAGATCCCACAGAGGGGTCAAGTTTAT